>NC_056743.1:1030252272-1030467272 GCF_019279795.1 Protopterus annectens
CTATTTAAAAACAACAATGGAGGCTTCTGGCAGTTCTTCTGAGCTGTCTGTGAAGAGGATGGTCAGCAAAGCTAGGCCCGAATCCTCTTCAGCTGTACCTGCTCCCTCTGATGTACTCCTTGAGGTAGGTGAAAACCGAGCGGTGTGTTCAAAGGCAAGGTCTTCTTCTTTGGCAGGTACCACAATGGAAGCCATCCAGACTGAAGAACCTAGCACATCCAAGGCTATGCAGACATCCAGTTCAGATGACTTGGGGCAACTACGGCTTGGCATTTTGGAAGACTCTGGAACTGTTTCTACCCCTCAGTCTAAGGAAGTGTCGGATATAAGGCCTATGTCCAGCCATTCTCCTCAACAAGAGAAGCATGTTAAGATGAGGCAGCAGACTAGTCATTCCACTGTTCCTTCCACACCTCCGTCGGATTTGGGATGCTTTCTCACAGGGTCTCATTAAGGCTCTGATGGCCTTGAGGCCTCTAGCTTCGGCTTCTCCTATTAGCGTGCCTGCCTTTCACTCTTTGCCTGTGCTGCCGTCAGAGTCTCTGGGGTCTTTTTCTGTGCTGGCTGGGGAATTTCAGGTTCATTATTCTGAGGAGTTTTCTTCAGATAAAGACTCCTTAGCATACACCACCCAAGTTCCTTCATCTCTGGAATATGCTTCTCCAGAAGAAGAGTCTAATGGGGGGGGGATTCCCTCATAAAAGAGCTTTCCTTTGGGGAAACAATAAAATGAGGGATTCTTTAAGTGGGATTCCCCTCAAATTTCAGAGGAGCAAAAAAGATGATATGATTTTTCCAGTTGGAGGCCCCTGCTCCTTAAGCAGTTCCTCCAGTCCTCCCAGCTTTCTTAGATGCCTTTGCATCTGCATCTGCATCTAAAACCCTAGACTCCCAAGCTCCTGCCCATAAAAGGCCTGACCATTTTTATACGGTCCCTGAGGATTCTAAGTTTCTTTTTAAATGCCCTTCAGCTGATCAAGCTATGGTCTCCATTACTTCTAACAAATTTTCCCGTGTATCTCTTTCTACAAAGTTGCTTCCTTCTGACAAGGAAAGTAAAATTTTGGAAAGGTTTGGGAAGACTGTCTGTACTTCTTCCACCTTGGCTATCAGAGCTATTAACTGCCAGACATGTATGTGTCAGTACGCTCTGGCCTTGCTTTCTCAGGCTTCCCAGGCTCTCTCTCAATTACCTGATTCTGAGGCTAAGTCGCTGACTCTTGTCTGCTTCCTCCCAGGTAGCTAGACATCCACTCAAATGTAGCTATGATGCAGTAGAGGCGTCTTCCAGGGCAGCACCTTCTGCTTCTGTTCTCAGGAAGCATTCCTGGCTACATCTCCAAGCACTCCTTGATGACATTAAGGTCAAATTGCTTGATGCTTCTTTGGACAACTCTGTCCTCTTTGACAAAGCAAATGCAGAACTCTTTAAATCTCTGAAGGAAAAAGGTAAAGAGCTACAGGATTTGAAACATTTATTCATTTCCCCAGTTCCTAAATTCCATAGGAATTTACCTGCCAAAACTCCCTTTATCAGGAAACCTGCTCGCTCCTCCTGTTCTTCCCCTTCTGGAACTAGAACACGCAAGTCTTCCAGGAGACCTCGAGAGTCAAAGATGGTTGCTTCTGCTCTTTCTCAGCAGCCCTTTCAGGCAAGGCAAAGTGTTTTGACATTCAGCTCCCTCTTCCAATTCATACTCCTTTGTCTCTTCACCTTTCTATTTCCCTCTCAGCTTGGATGGAAATCACTCAGGATTCCTGGGTGATTTCAGTTATCGAAAAAGGATACTTTATGACTTGGAGGACTCTTCCTCCCTTTCAGGGGATACCTCAGCCTCCCTCCAGTCATGTGCATCTGTTTCCTCTATTACTTGCTCAACTTTCCAACCAAGGCAGCATTCCAGAATGTTTCTTGTTCCAAGGAAATACAATCTTTGGAGGACTATCCTAGATCTTTCCCCATTAAACACTTTCTTGGTGGTGCCTTCTTTCAAGATGCTATCTCTGTAATTTCTTCTTCCCCTGGTTTCTCCTGAAGCTTTTCTAGTTCTCTGGATCTTAAAGATGCCTATCTGCATATCCCTCTTCACCCACAGTTCAAGAAGTTCTTGCATTTCTCGGTGGGTTCTTTGCAGTTTCAGTTTTCTGCCTTGCCTTTTGGTCTTTCCAGTGCTCTAAGAGTATTCACAAAGTGCCTAGCCCCATACATTGGCTATTTAAGACTGAAAGGGCTTCACGTTTACCTCTACTTGGATAATCTGCTCCTTCTGGCCAGTAGTCCAAACCTGTTACTCCAATACCTGGACCTAGCTATTCCTTTTCTGAAGGGCCTAGGATTCTCAATAAATTTGAAAAATCAAGTCTAACCCCAAGTCAGGATCTCATCTTCCAAGGGTGCAGGTTCCAGACAGACTTGATAATGTTTTTTCTCATTTCAGAAAAGCAATTTCTGTCATAGCATACATGTAGTCTCTTCTGCCCCTTTCTTCTGTCACAGCCAGGGAGTTTCTGAGACTGCTAGGGTTCATGGCCTCCACAATCCCCATGCTTCCTTTTGTAAAATTACATATGAGAAAGTTCTAGTGGTTTCTAAAGGCAGCTTGGTCCCAACATACTCATCCTTTGACTGTCTTGATTCCTCTTCTTCCCTACTTGAAGACAGAGCTATGTTAGTGGATGCAGCAACTCAGTCAGAACCCTGGCCTACCACTTCAGGTACCTCAGCAGCTATTCACAGACACCTGAGATTTAAGTTGGGGAGCAACCTTTGCTTCCAGGAAGGTACAGGGTCTTTGGTCTCCCTCTCAAAAGAGGAAGCACATCAGCATCAGAGAGACAAGGGCTGTGATTCTAGCCTTGCAGACTTTTTATCCTCTGTTATTGCCAGGACCCCTCAGGATTCTTACAGACAATACCACTGTCCTATGGTACATAAACAAGTAGGGGGGCAAAAAATCTACCTTCTTTGTTGTCTGGTCATCAAAGCATGGGAATTGGCTATCCAGTACAGTGTGACACTATGCTGTGTATCTCCCTTCTGCTCAGAACTCGGTGGCAGATGCATTAAGCCAGTCCATGACACATTCACACCAGTGGGTGCTTCAGAGGGATGTTTTCCTGGACCTAGTTCACCAGTGGGGTACTCCAGAAATGGACCTCTCTGCCTCCCCTTTGAACAGACAACTTCCTCTTTTTTTGTGCCAGGGTCCTTCACCCTCAGGCTTGGAAGGTGGGCACTATATCCTCCTAATGAAAGGGGAAGTTTCTTTATGCATTCCCCCTTCGGTTTAATTCAGAAAGTCCTGTTGAAAATTCTACAGGAAAAAACAAAAATCTTGTTAGTGACTCCCTTTTGGCCAAGACAGCACTGGTTCCCTCTTCTTCTGCAATTAGCCAGGGGTCATCACTACAAGTTACATCACTAGGTGGACCTGCTCACTCAGGACAAGGGATCCTTGATTCACCCATATCCATCAACTCTGCAAATTACCTTGTGGGTGATCAACTTTTGATCCCATTCAGACACCTGCTTTCTAAGGATGTGCTTCGGGTTTTGCAAGAGGCCAGGAAACCCAATAGTAGAAAATCTTAACATTTCCAAGTGGAGAAGATTTTCTATCTGGTGCCAAAAAAGGAGGATCCCGTCTTTGTGGATATTTCTTTAGTGCTTTCTTACCTGTATAAGTTTGCTTAACAGTGGTCTTTCTTATTCCTCAGTCAAAGTTCACTGTTCTGGCTTGTCTGCTTGCTTGCCATTAACTCCCCCCTTAGCTTCCCAGCTACAGGTTAAGCTTTTTCTTAAAGGTGTCCTACATATGAAACCACCCAGAAAACCAGTTCTTCCTCCTTGGGATCTTGACTGCTTGTTGGAGAAGCTTACTCAGGCTCGTTCTAGAGAAGAGGAGGCTGCTGGCTCAAAGTTTTGCGCATGGAAAACAGTATTCCTAGTAGCCTTAACCTCATTAGGAGGGTCTCTGAAATTCAGGCATTGAATGCTTCACCCCCCTTTTTGGTTTTCCACAAGGACAGAGTGTCCTTGAGAACTAATCCGTCCTTCATGCCTAAGGTAGTGAATGAGCAGTCTATTCAGTTGCCTATTGCCTTCCCTTCACCTCAGTCTCCTAGTGAGAGGATTCTGCATTCCTTAAATGTACGTAGACAACTCAGATTTTACCTTGACAAACCAAGTCTATTAGAAAGTCTGTTCAACTTTTTGTTTACTTTCATCCCAAAGCTCTGGGTTTACCTGCTTCCAAACAAACTATCTTTACATGGATTTCTAAGGCTATTGTGTTTTGTTATGATTTTCATGGGAAGTCCTTATCTTCCATTAAGGCCCATTCCACTAGATCAGTTGCCTCCTCAGGGGTCTTTCTTCAAAGGCCTAGATGCTCATTCCATTTTAGAAGCTGCCACCTGGTCATCTGTTTATACTTTTACAAAGCATTGAAAGTTGGACATGATCTCCAGATCCAGAGCTTCTTCTTAGTCTTCCTCCGATCCATCCTCCTCCCTGGGTTCCCTTTGAGATTTTGCACTCTTCCACATGTAAAGAATACTGCAACATTGAATAGAAGGGCATAGAATAATTATGTAAAATCTTACCATAACCATAGTTGTCCTTCTCTTCTATGTTGCAGTATTCTATCCCACCCGCCTTCCCCCCTACAGCTTGTTCTTTCCTAGGATGACTACCCTTTAGGCTCCCTTTGGATTTCCTTTCCTCATGGGACTAACATATTCTGAAGATTGTACGTGCAGATGTTCCTTTTATGGTCGACATTATCTGTGCCTTCATGCGATGTCCACATACAGGCAGTGGCTTTAAGCTTTTGTATGCAGGCTGGACGTCGGGTCATTGGACGGAATACAACCCATATGTAAAGAATACTGCAACACATAAGAGAAAGACCTCTATGGTTTTGGTAAGATTTTGCACAACTTCTTTTCATGACATGTAAGGGAGCAGGTGACAAGCAGTACTGATGCAATGAAGTACTTGAGGGGGGGTTAATCAAGGCTGTGAATATTCAGAATTTGATTAGTTAAATAAAATCAGCTTCATAGGAGAGTTTTGGCATGAGTCATAATTGAAAGTTTTCATACAACAGGCACCTGTGTTAACTATCTGCTTTGGAGACCCACTAATGCCTCCAGCTGCATAAGTGATTGTGACATTCTCCAGCCATAGTGGAACAACTGTGATGTTGTTAAGCAGTGAGCATAGGAGCCAGTCAAGTCCATTCCATTTACTTTAGCCATGCTTTTCGTCTGTTGGACTAAATGGGCAAATCCCTAGTTGTAGGTAAGACGGAGGATTCCAAGTTAGCATCATAACAGCCACACCCTGTGGTGTTCATATCCACCAGGATGAAGACTTCTGCGATCCTGGGGTTGTGATCTTGAGGTTATGCTTATCCATTTAAGAGAAGTCATCAGCCTGCCAGATGACGTGTGCTCAGAGAGATACAGACTTTCTTCTGGAGTTCAATGCCACAAAGTTTCTTCTGTTTGAACAGCTGTTGGTAGCTCAGCAATATCAGAAGTGCTTGTAATGTTATTCTTATTACAACATCAGAAGTGCTTGTAATGTTATTTTTATTAACTAAAACTACACAACATTTTGTTTTTGTTTGGTCCTTTTTTTTTATTTGCTTTGCTTCTTGTTCTGTTTTTCTTTTTCTAAGTCTTCTATTTCTGATTCCTGTGCCTGCAGGTCATCTATCTGTGGGCAATGCCCATTTGCTTCCTATCAGTGAAGAGAGAGCAATCTATGGTACAGCCAGCCAGCCTAGTGGCACATGAGCAATAAATCCCTGACTATTTTCCAAGCAACCAGGTTCAGTTAACAGCCCAGGCAACTGATTGTTCTTGCAAGGATGATAGGCAGTAGCTATCCTGATGGGGGAGAGGCTATGTCTGCCATTCTGGTGCTTAGGAGCAGAAGTGGAAGCCTTGGTTACAGAAAGCAGGCAGTGTTGCAGTGAGGACCATGCACAGAGGCTGCGCAAGCTAATTGTAGCTCCTTGTCTTGCACTTGTGTAGACATGAGGTAGTATAGTCCCTAAAGTGATGCAGGTGTGCATGTCACCAGCTTATACCCTGCCAGATGTAATGTATGATCTTCACTGCTGGGGAAGAAATGGTCCTATATACCAATGGAGAAGGCTTGATGGTCAGCAGGCAGAGGTGAAGAAAAAGATGAGGAGAAAAATCTGTGATAGACCTGCTATACAGGCAATCATAAGATGTGTTTCTTTTGTCACCTATAACATGTCCCTGGTGATTGGCAATGTTACTCATATCTCTGCTTGGATGTATTGTGCCCTCCCCTGGCATACACATGCTCCCTCGCACATAACCCATGAGAGGTACGACCACCAGCTTGGACTCACCAACCGTATGTCCTTTGTCCTCCACCCTCTGGTGTTATGTTAGCCTCCAGCTGCATAAGACCACCATATCCCTTCCCTCAAGACAGACAATCGTCTGTAAGCTTCTCACTCCCTTCCTCACCTATACAACTTTCACTGCTTGACCTACTAAATGATCTTAAGTCATCTGTCTCATAGTAAGGGCTTTATTCCAATTCATCACTGCACTGAGGCCGCACATCCATTTGTTCTGTGAGTTTTGTACTGTCTATAAATGATGCATTCTGATGGGGTGGTTGTACTGTTGCTGATGAGAGGTTTCAAGTTGTGTTTTATTAACACCAGTTACTCTCGGGATAATGTAATACCATGCTATAAGTCATTTACTCAGTTTATTGTATATACCTCTATTGAGGTGGCAGACTTTTATTATTGCTGTAGGTCCCCTGAAGGCTCTACCAAGTAATAGTAGAAGGTGTCTAAATGACTGTTTCCTCACTGTAAAGGAGCAGTAAGGTGAGCATGAACAGTGAGCTGATTTCAATGGAAAGGAAATTTATGTTGCAGATAACAACCGTCTTTGGATACATGGTTTGATGGGGCATTATTATGAACCTTTATAGTAACCCACAGTCTGTAGTGGGTTGTAGAGTGAGAATTGCTTTCTGGCCTATTAACTACCTTTAGCTGTATCCAGCATGTATGGTAATAATTTGTATTCATTCTAGATGTAGAGCAGTATCCATCCAAAAATGCAAGAATGAGATGCAACTGATGGTTTATACAGTGCTGTACTGTTAACAATGTGTACTTTGTGCTGTAGTGTATTCCAGTTGTGTCTCAACCAAGTTATCCCACTTCATTTGCTGTGTTTTGGCCACATGTTTAATTAGGATCTTTTCTGTTTATTGATTAGTCGGGGCTGTCCGACCTTTTTGGCTCAGGGACCACTTACCATGCAGTTCAGGGACACTTATGCTTAGCAAGGGACCACTTATGCTTAGCAAGGTTTGGGGGGGTGGGTTCACAGAATGAGCGCTTTCGCCTGGTTATAGCCAAAGACTTCTTCAGACTCAATTAACAAACTATTAAAAAGCATTTAAATACTAACTCCAATTAAACATCTGACCCATAAGCTCCAATCAAATACTCAGTAACAAAAAATACATATAAAACATTATTGGTCCTTAAAGTCACAAAGTACAAAAATTGTGTGAGAAAAATAAATATTGTTAATTACTTATAGGTTCATAGGTGTGTACTAGGCTAATGGCCCTGGAGCCTTAACAAGCCTAGCCCATAGGATTACCCTGGCATCGTGCCACCCAACCTTAGTTCCTAGTACCTCTGTCGAGTAGAACCACTGGAGTGATCCCCAGGGGAGATTTTCTATTTCCCATCCACTCATCAAGATTTCTCTTGAAGAGAGCCAGTGAGGTGCTCTGCTTGACATGTATGGGAAGTCTATTCCATAGCATGGGCAGTCTCTGGGTTATGAACCTGTCCTTCCAGCATGTTCTTTTGATGGTGGTAATGAGGTTGAGGTCTCTGGAGCATGTGGGTGCAGAGGGGATTAGGATTTCTTTAGCTGTAGCATTTCTAACAGAGCTGGGTCAGACATGGCTTTGTAAGTCAAGCAGAGATCGCCTCTAAGTAGGCGATATGAGACGGAGAATAGTTGGAGTTTTTTGAGTCTGTCCATATAGGACAAGTGTTTAAGTCCTATGATCCTCTTTGTGAGGTACTTTTGTGGCCTCTCCAGTTGTTGCAGGTGTTTAGTGAGATACATGCCAAATGGGGCATTGTACTCTATGATTGGCCTAATGAGGAAAGAGTAGAGGGAGACAATGACCTCTTTTTTCCTGGATGCAAAACCCTTAGTAATGAGATGTACCATATAGAAAGACTTTCTGACCACAGTGGCAACGTGGTGGTCAAAAGAGAGGATGCTGTCGACCTGTGTTCCCAGATTTCTTATAATGCCTTCTGTGTTGAGTGGACTACCATCAATGTGGTAATTCAAGGGAACCAGGTTTTTCCCAAAGGGGATGAAGACATTTTTTTGGCATTGAGCTTAAGGCCATGGTTCTGACACCAGTCATTGGCCTCATTGAGGCCATTCTGTAGGATGTCAACATCACTTGGGGAGTTAATAATAGCTCCCAACTTGCAATAATCTGTGAACTTTGTCAGCTAGAGTCCCTTTGTGTTGGCCTGGATTTCAGAGAAGTAGATACCAAACAGGAGAAGACCCAGGACCGAACCCTGTGGGACTCCACTTGTGACTGATCGGCAGTCTGACTTGGAGTCAGCTACTTTCACACTGTGGGTTCTATCTGTGAGCCAGTTTGCAACCCATCTAGTGATATAGGGGTTGATGCCTACCTTAGCAAGTTTTTCTGTGATTCCCGAATGGGGAATGGTATCAAAGGTCTTGGCCAGATCAAGGTAGGCTATATGAACCACCTTACCTTCATCCACAGCTCTGGTGACTGACTCAAAGAAGTTGACCAAGTTGAGCCAGACATGTTCTACCCTTCACAAAACCAAACTGTGTAGGATCCAGAGTTTGGTGATTCCCTATATTCTTGTTTATTAGGTCCTTGATGATGCGTTCCATAGCTTTGCATATCAGACTCATCAGCCTAATGGGGCCTGTAGTCACTCCTCCTTTGTGGAGAGGGATGGCTGTAGCAGTGTGCCATTCGGTAGGGACAAAGCCTGTGGTGAGGCTATGATTGAAAAGGGCACACAGGTAAGATACCAATTCACTCTGTAGTTCATGTAGAACACAGCCAGAGATGTTGTCAGGTCCCATAGAAACTGTATTCTTGGCCTTGGACAGTGCTGTTTTAACCTGTACAGCAGTGATACTGGGTGCCTGGCAATCTACTGGTATTGTGATTGGTCCTTTGGGGGGTGTAGAGAGGGGTAAAGTTAGCACTGAATCTGTCTGCCAGTATATTTGCAATATTTGTTGGCTCCGTATAGGAGGTACCATTGTGCAGTAGTTCAGAGCAAATCTGGGTATTGCCATGGAGATTCTTTACATAACTATAGAAGGCCTTGTGGTCGTCTTTACTGTCTGCTGCAATTCTGTTTTCATAGCTAGCTTTAGAGGATTTGATGAGGAATCTCAACCTTTTGTTGAGGCTGATAAGGGAGTTTTTCCAGTCATGGGACTTCACCTTATTCCGCATCAGTTTCCTCCTTCTGTTGTAGAGTTTGTTTATGGCAGGGGACCACCAGATTGGCTTCTTTTTTTTTTTTTTTTTGAGGAAAGCATCTTAGTTCTATTGAGTATAGCGAGATCCATGCATTTGTGTACGTGTTCGTACAGTGCATTGGTGTATGATTTGGCGGTCATGCAACTATTCTCCATTTGCATGGGTGCGTGAAGTTAGCCACCTCTGTTTTTAGGAGCCCAGAGTTAGCTTTGGAGAAGTTTTTCATGGTGGTTACCTTTGTTGGGGGTGTGGATTTCCAAGGTGATTAGCGTGTGATCGGACCTAAGGGAGGACTTGACTATTGGTGTAGAGCAACGGTCACCCATGTTAGTAATGACCAGGTCAAGGATGTTGCTACCTCTAGTGTGGGTAAGAACGAGCTGGTCCATGACATTGGAATTAATGAATTCCAGAAAGCATTGGGCAAGTAAATCACACCAAGGACCCCCCTAGGATTCTTGTAAACTATTTATATTCCGAAGAATAAGAACTGATGTCCTGAATGTTTGCCAATATGTTTGGCTAAAGCATTGCTCATTTTAAGATGCCTAATGTCTAATAAATGCTCATAAATACGGTCACTTAATCGTCTCTGAGCCTTGCCTACATAAAAACTTTCACAATCCTTGCATTGAACAAAATAAACTATCTCCCTTGTGTTACAATTACAATAAAAAGCTGACTGTATAACGCATTCATTTATCACAATAGTGTCATCCACATAAATGTGGGGACATTGGGGGCAGGAACCACATTTACTACTTCCTGGCTTTCTAAAATTATTAGTAAAAGTACAATTCCCATCATTATCCAAATAATTTTTAATGGATTTACCCTTACTGAAAACTATATGGGGCTCTGTCCCATTATGCTCAAAAATGCCATCAAAACAAGCAAAAATGCACCATTTTTTTTCAAAATATGTACAATATCAGAATGTGCATTATTAAAGTTGGCAATGAAAGCCTGAGAAAAAACGTTTGTTTCTAAGATTATTGTTAACAACAACACCTATGTCAACCTCACTGCTTCTCAAAATTGGCCTATATACTAAACTTTCCCTTTTCTCACTCACTTCCATGAAGATATTACGAACCAAAGTTTTAGGATAACCTCGCATGGTAAACATATTCAACAATTTTTCTCCCTCCTTAGTAAAGGTGTCATTTTCATCCGAGCTAATCTAACATATTGACCCTTGATGAGGCCTTTTTTCTGATGATAGGGATGACAGCTATCATAATGGCGAAGGCTGTTGGAATATGTGGGTTTCCTGTATATATTGCTTACATATCTTCTATTGACCAAATCCTTACTTATATCTACATCAAGGTAGCTAATACTAGTGGAACCTAGTGGAGTGTGTGATTTTTAGGAAGGAAGTGGTATTATTACAGCTCAATGAAATTATCAATTTCATCATGTGGCCAACTCCAAGCAATAAATATGTCATCCAAAAAGCGTCAATAAATAGCTCACTGTTGTTTAAACTGGGAGTTAAATAAAAAACTTTTCTCCCACTCAACCATGATAATGTTCAAAAATATTGGGGCACACACTGCTCCCATGGCCACCCCACACTTCTGAACAAGTCTTTGGCTATAACCAGATGAAAGCACTCATTCTGTGTATATTAAAACTCTCTTATACTACTTGGTGGTGTTTGGCTCTGCTTGGTGCACTTGAACTGATATTATCTGTGTGTAAGATAACCTTGGGTTGCTGGTAGGAGGTTCTAACTGTTGTGTTACCTATCTGATCAGGTGTAGATCCCATATACCACAAAGCTTTGCTACCCTGCCACCTGACAAGAGTCCAAAGATCTGGATGGATGTGGTAAAAAGTACTGTTCAGCCATTTTTGGAACATGGGGTCAGAACTGAAAAAGCTTAACTCTGAATTCAAAGAGAATTTCACAAAGGCTGTCTCAGCGACTAAGAGGGAGGTCTTCTATGTAACTTTGTTTAACACTAATTGTTTGGATTCTTTCACCTGGACTGTTAAGTTGGATGAGTGTACACATTCAGGCTGTGTTTGCTGCTTTATTGCACTTTGTTCTAGCTGTAGCATAGTCCAGATTGAGTTTTGCTGGATCCAGGTCTGTTTGTTTTATCTGAGCACTAAAATCCAGCTATCTTTTGTTGTAGAGGGTCCCCTTGCACCCTTGTGGCAGGAGAAGTCCAGTCAAGGACCCAGCTGATTCTAGGTTGTTGGACCAGTAATCAGTGTTGAGCTTTCCAATTGGTTAATTGGTTTAAAAAAGTTTTTTCTTAGCTGCTATACAAGCCCCGAGTTTGCACTGTGCACAGTTGTGGATACCCTTGGTGGTTAAAGACGCAATCTGTATATCTAGATAATTTTCTCTTAGTCAGCTGCTTGTGCTTTGTTGGAGGTATCTCGCGGTTGTTATTCATTGCCAGGAGAAACTCTCTGAGAAGCCTCTGTGGTATCACACAAGTCCCACCCATTAAGCACATTGAAGTTTGGACATTTTTCACCTGTCCACCCACCTCACCTGGTCATTTTCTATCCTCTTCCTCTTACTGACCACACTGTTGTACCCTGTGTGATGTCCCCCTTCTGGGCCAATAACCAAGGAGGCTGAATCCTTAACATTCACTTGGAACAAAAATAGATATACACAGTATTTCTAGATGCAGCTGTCTGAATCAAGTACAGTTTCCCTTAAGAACACACAGGGAACACACTCAGTCTAGGATCTAGATTTCTCTCTTTGTCTCTATCTCTCTCTCTCTTGCTCTTTCTCTCCAGGGCCCCAGTGAGACTCCCCACTGGTAGAGCTGAGCCTCAGCCAAGTGTTCAAGCCAAGTCATCAAGCACCCCCTCTGTGTAACCAGTGTTTTGTATCCCTACACCAAACAGCTGACACACACACTTTTGAAGATTTGATTTGCACACACACACACACACACACACACACACACACACACACACACACACACATACACATGGAAAAAGCTGGCACAGATTTACTAGCTATGCCCCATTCTGCCCAGACTATAAGGTAGTTGCACTGCCACCAGAAACTCCAAAGCCAGCTACTCTAAGACTCTTATAAGGATATCCAATTATACTGATTGAAATTAATACTAATACCAATGATAGTGTTTGACCAGTGCAGTAAGGCTTTCAGGGGAGGCCACCGAGTCACCAAATCTAAGTACTCTCAAAGGTTAAAAGTGTAATCTAAAGGACCAGCCACAATGAAAAGTTTAAATATATTTAATAATAAAAGAACATGAAAATACAAAATATCTATTTAAAATTAACCCCAATGTTTCAATCCTAGGAAATATTAAAATAACACAGATGAATAGAGTCATACAGTTACAGAAAAAACATTACTTAGCTAATCTCACTATATTTTCCTGACTGATCTAAAGAATTACTATTCCCTGGTCACTTACTAGAGCAAGGCAAGATGAAGTAAGTGAGGGGTCCTTCTTTGTCAGGTTCCAAAAACAGACTGCTCAAGACTTCAGTCTCATCTAGTATTAAAACATAATTTCTGCCCTGGATTACAGAATGACATTACATACATCTGGTCATCTGACTTCTGGTTCCTATACTATGTCCTCTCCTAGCAACTGACCCAGAATCTCACGCATATGTGTCAGTAATAAACAAAGATTTGCTAAGATCTGTTGCAGCTTTTGGAAGTCATAAAACAATAAACACTTGCACTCTTCCTACAACAGCTAATAAACCATTTTCTGACACAGACATTTAGTCTCTGACTGGAATCAGAACTGTAAGATACAATCTTTGTGGCCTAAGTTACGTAATTTAATTTCATACTATTTTTCAAAGTTAGCTGGAGCTGAGCTTAACCTTTTATCTTCCAGTATCCTCTGTTACAATGTTAATTCCAGTAGTTATAATACAGTCTTACATACAAGTGTTTTTCTTTTTCTGTCCAGCAGGACACACTCTTGGTACATTTTTCAACACAAGCATCTGTACAAATCAGTTTGATATACCAATGACATATAATTCTTTACAAAACACCAGCTAGCTATACTGGCATATGTTAAACATCCACTGTCCTACTTCTCCTGGCATAGCTGGAAGTACCTTACATCATCACACCCTGCACTATGGAGGGATAATTTCCCACAATCTCGCCAGCCAGCCTGGTCAACTTGTGCATCCTAAGACAGTGTACCAATTGTCTCATGTACACGGACAAGCAGCTTCTCCTAATTCACACAAATTCAATATGTGAGAGATGCATCTATATTAAGAACCTAGAATCCAGGCTATCTAGTACACTGGACACAAAGCAGATTGTCAGCCTACACACACCATCTCCTCCACCAACCACACCACCAACACTTAAGCCTACATATGCAGAGGTCCTCACCAGTAACCTACCTAAAGATCAGAGACCACCCAAATACAAGTAGGCCTCACATAACACATCCTCAGTAGACCACAGTATACATAAGAACCCATGCACCTGAGTCTCACCAAACAAGCCCCTAAGGCATAAAACTAAATCTAACATCCTAGTCATAGCTGACTCCATTGTGAGACACAAACATGTCCCACTCACTAGGTTGGATAAGGAAAAGGTCACAGTTAGCTGCCTGTCTGGTACTAGGATCTGCTACATCATGCATGCACTCAAGTCTCTCAACAAGTACTCTTATGGCTCCTTCATAGTCCATGTTGGTGTGAATGACTTGAGACGTACCTCACTGGACTATATGAAGAGAGACAAGACTGAGCTCTCTGATTACGTGTCCCAGACAGCATAATTCTTAATTCAGCACAATGGAAATAGCCAACCTGCTAGTGGATATGTTCAGTGAGAACTTCTCCCCCTTGTTCCTGCCACATATACCCCAAAGCATCCCTGCCACATGTGCTCTACTAGTTGTCTCTAAGGAGCTGGTCTTAAACGCCCTTTTCAAAACCAAAAACACAGCCATTGTGGGACCTAATAACATCACTGGCTATGTTCTTAATGGATTAAAACAGGAATTAGCTGCACCACTAACAACTCTTTTCAACCACAGCCTAAACATCGGTTATGTCCCTGCAGAATAGAACATGGATACTGTTATCCCTTTACATAAAGGGGGCGCATCCACTGATCCTGGGAACTATAGACCCATAAGCCTATCCAGCCTTATCTGCAAGGCCATGGAGAGCATCATCATGGACCTTAACAAAAATATAGGAAACCTCCAAATGCTTGACCCGACCCAGTTTGACTTCATTAAAGGGAGATCGTGCCTAATGAACTTGGTGGACTTCTTCAAGACGGTCACCAAAGCCCTAGATGAAGGTAAATCTGAACATACGGTCTACTTAGACTTAGCTAAGGCCTTTGACACTATTCACCATTCTGGCATCATTGATACACACACTTAGCTGGAGATTAACACATATGTTGTCAGACGGGTTGCAAACTGGCTCACCGATAGAACACACACACTCAAAATAGGAGAGACAACCTCCACCAGCAGACCCGTAACCAGTGGTGTTCCACACGGTTCAGTGCTGGGGCCCTTATCATACAGAATCTACTTCTCAGATGTACAGGCAAAAACAAAAGGTCTATGGTTGACAAAGTTTGCAGGTGACTGTAAACTAGGAGTGGTCATAGAGTCTGCAGGTGATGTCGACATCCTACAAGAAGGTCTTATACAGACCAATGATTGGTGGAAAAGTCATGGGCTCAGACTAAATGCAAAAAAATGCATCATCATCCCCTTTGGCAAGGGTGACGTCCCTGCAGATTACTACATTAATAACAACACCATAAGTACTCAATCTGTGGTGAGAGATTTGAGCAGACAGGTTGATAGCAACCTCTTATTTGACCACCATGTCTCTACAATGGTAAGAAAGGCTTTCTACATTGCCCATCTTATAAGTAAGGGCATTGCTACCAGTAAAAATGAGGTCATAACTCCCCTGTACTTTTCCCTTATCAGGCCGATAGTAAAGTACAATGCTCCCTTTGGTATGTACCTTACTAGGTATGTGCAGCAATCGGAGAGACCTCAAAGGTTTCTTACAAAGAAAATTGATTGCCTTCAACACATGTCATATGTTGACTGATTGATATCACCATCTCTATACTCTGTATCGTACAGACTACTCCGAGGATATCTGTGTGTCTTGTGTTTAAAGCAAGATCCTGTTTTAATGGAAATGCTGTACATCCATAAGTCAAATGGTTCCTCTGTGCACTCTCTGTAGGGACCTTAACCTAGTATGTGACATTATCAAGACTTGCTTTAGAGACAGATTCATTTCCCAAAGGTTACCTCTCCTCTGGAACAAACTTCCAATTCAGGATAAGCAGAGCCCTTTGTTGACCCTCTTTAAGCGTAATTTGGATGATTGGATGGGAAACCATAAATTTTACCTTGGGGGGGGGGGGGGGGTCTCACCAGCATCCCTCCTGGACAAGAGCAGTAGGTGTTGATTTAGCTCTGCTTGAAACAGTGACACTCTAGGGAAAAGAGTTAGAACTTCGCTAGGCTTGTAAGAGCCCTAGGGCCATTAGCCTAGTAACCTCCTGTGATCCTATGATAGGATGTCATGGCTGAGATTATTCTCTCTCAGGTAATACTTTCCAAATAGTAACCCAGATTCCCATTTTAAAGGGGGAATTTATTTTGGCTCATGTTTTTCAGGTTCTGAACAATGACCTCCTTAGGAGGAAACGGGCCTTAGCCACTTTGGATGTTCTTGTATGATTTCCCCATCCCTCTACCTCCTTTTCAGGGCCTAGCAAAGCTCAAAAGAGGAAGAAATCTCCTTGCCATTCAGGCAAGGTACTGAAATACCACCCTGCCTACTCTCACCCTGCACAGGCTATGTAGTATTACAGGATGACCCCCCCACCACCACCACCACCACCACCTGTGCTGTAGCAATTCCAGCTCTTATGTGGAACTGACTATGGGGATACAATTGTCCAGGTTTACCCTAATTTGGAAAACCACTGCAAAGGACCAGTGAGTTCTAGACGTGATACCCCATAGTCATGTCCTAGATCTCATTGATCTTCACCAAGAATGAGCTCCCATGGTGCACCTCTCCAACTTAGTTGCACTCCTAGAGAAACCACAGATTTTTACTGCAGAAAAAGACCATAGTTCTGTCCTAGTCTCAGAGTAGGGAACAGGGAGTTTACTACTTTCTTTTTCTTGACCCTGAACTGGATGTATGTTTTTTGTCCCACTTTGGTCTTGAGTGACTTTAGCTGCCTACTGTATCTGGTTTCCAAATATCCACCCTTGAGGGAGTCAACCAGTTACTGCCACTGGATTCCTGTATAGTTTAACTGGGCAAAATAATTCCAGTTTACTGTAGGTGAGCATCCATTTTGGAACAATGAATTGCCATCTGAGCTTTTGGCAGCACATTGTTCTCCAAAGTGTTGGCCATAATGAACAAAGCCTTGCAGAAGGCAGTTGTCTGTGTTCTCCTACCTGGAGACTGTTAATGGCCTACTCCATAAACTCCCTGCAAACATTCCTGTAGTTTTTGTTTCAATGACTGCAGTCTCTGGGAGTGACTGTAAGGTGAGAGAAGCCAGTCTAATTTCTGCCCTTGGAAGAGGCAAAGGAAGTCATGACCCTGACAGTGTGTATGAATGCAGTGTAGCACCCTGCTGTGTTTTTGGCTTAGAATGGAGGTGCTTTGGATTGTGTGCTGTCATGTCTGCAAAGCTACTGCATGCTGACATGCCTTTTCTTGGTGTCAGATCCCTGTCAATCAGCCCTGGAGTGGTGAGCAATCCCATGCAAATGTTTGGAGTTCCTGTATTTTCTACAACCTAACCTTTTGCTGCTTGAGTGTGGAGCTCACGTACACTCTCGTATAGTATGGTGAGGGTGGAGTGTTCTGCAGATAAAACTCGACATCAACTACCTGGAGCTAATAGAAGTTCTTCTAGCACCATAATCTTTATTGTTCAGTGTGAGTTGGAGATGCAGGTGATTTCAGTGACCTCGCTTCTCTTCTGTTAAGATGATCAATCTGTCATGCAGTATCTAAGGAAGGAGGGGAGCACAAAGTCATAGCCTCTCTATAGGGACTGAATGCTCATCTGGCAGTGTGCCATAGACTGGATCATAACTCTTCCAGCATTTCATATTCCCAAGGATGTGAATAAACTGGTGGCCTCTGTCAGCTGCTGCTCCTGCTCTTTCCTAGAATTCCTGGAACAATAGTTTTAGAAACACAGTCTTGTTATGAGCCTTCCAGAAATGGGCACTGTTGAGATCAAACTATTTGTTACTTGTGATGTGTTGACTGCTTTTTGGGTTGGGGTTCTTAATTTCGAGATTCCAAGATCTCGAAGTTCTGAATTCGATATTCTGAACCTCGGGATTTTGGTATTTCGAAATTAAGAAGTGAATCCATATATATATATATATATATATATATATGTGTGTGTGTGTGTGTGTGTGTGTATATATATATCTATATATATATATATATATATATATATATATATATATATATATATATGTGTGTGTGTGTGTGTGTGTGTGTGTGTGAAAAATGTGTGTGTATAAGTGGGGGACTTTTGTCACCCTGCACCCCGCCAGCAAAGGGAGCTTTGCTCACCACATTCCGCGTAATTGAATATACTAAATCTTAAGTCACTGTACCTCAGAAACCAAAGAATCCTTTGTACTCCAGGATATTGAAGACATGAAGTTATTACATTTACATGGCAGATGTAATGATCTATTAATACTCTGTTTACTTATTTTATAAACGCAGATGCTTACTTTTATTTATTTAGTAACAACTGTTAATAACTTGTTAAACTTTCAAGACTTCATTTTACACATAATACAATTCAGCGAAAGTAAAAAAAAAAACAAAAAAAAAAAAATAGTCGTCTTCAGTTTCTTAAAATTTTGAGCTTTGCAATTTCAGTCCTTGTGCATATGACCTGCAACCTTTTTTGTCAGACTGCTTATCTTTATGTAAGACTCTGAAGCCACATTTTGCCAGGACAGGTGTTGACACATTGTATTTTTGCCTGTATCTGCCTTCTTTTACAGTATTTCATTTGAAAATTAATGGGGCTAGTAAGTTGTAGAGGAGGGTCAGAAGATGAAGATCTTTCTGTCAAAAAGGATTAAAATCTTGTGGCACTGCCCAAAATGGTTTGTAATTGTGGGATGAATACATGAAAGATTTTTGTATCATTTTCAGATGTGACATGTATGTGTTTACTGTAAACTATTTTTTAATGTACCTTTCAGCTTGAAAATAAAGAGCTACGAGAGCTTCTGTCAGTCAGCAGAGAGTCCCTAAAGATGAAAAAGGAAGATGTAATGAACTCTTCATCACACTCAACGAAGCCACACCATGCCTCGGTTCCAGCATGTTCCAGTACAAGCCTACTGAAGGAGCACAAGTAGAAGTGTCCAGGACTGTACATAATCTGCATTCAGGGTTATGACATCTGGTAGATTATTTAAGCAACATTGTCGGCAGTGGATACATTTCTCCAACTTTTTATACAGCTCAGGCTGTGGTGGTGTCCTCTTAAAAGCCTACATTGTTGAAATGACAAATCTTGTCTGTTGTGAACCAGAACTGTCGATGTGCCTTTGTGTTTCAGACAAATCGGAAGCACTGCATTATGTCTGGTTATGTCCTCTTGATGCAGAAGTTTCAGCAGTGCTGTAGAACTTCATTCCTGTCTTGTTATTTTTGAGCAGCAGGGGATATGCATATGTTCTGTTATGTCTTAAGTTACAGAGCTGCCTCTTTTAAGTTGGTAATTGTATTTAGATATTCTAAGAATTTCTTTCTGGAAAAAAAAAGGTTTATTTTGTTTTGCCCTTTCAGGTCACACTTTGAGATGATGTCCTACAAACCATATATTTTTTTATCATATAATGCCTAAGAATAAGTGCCTGTTTTCAGGAGTTACCATGTATTCTTGGGGTGAATTATCAAGATTCGTGGGACAGACAAGCTTAGGTTATATGAAATCAAACGGTGGTCTTTTATTATATGGCACTTGCACACAATTTGTTGTGCTTACTTTTACACTCAGACCTCTGCATTTGTGCCATTTGTATATTAAGAGAAATACAATAAATAGTGGGATTTTTTGTATTTATTTGAATGTTAATGAATATATTTTTTCTCAGAGATATATATGTTACTGTCCTTTAAAAGCACAAATCTGCTTACTGATTGCACTTCTGCCAAGTGAATTGATTTTGTGAGTAAAAGCCAAGCTAAGTGACATACACTGAATGTACTTTGAAAACAGAAACTTTTATAAGCATCAGTATTAAGAAATTTGGTTTTGTTCATTAACAATCTGTAAAGAAAAATGTAAATATGGACACAGAGGGCAAGTTACAAAGTGGGAATGGTTTTTAAGAAATTTCTTCGTAGCGAGAAAGTATTTACCTCATAGCCATAAAGTGCACAAAATAACTTTAGACTTTGGACATGGAGGTTTTCTGTTGTCATTAGTCCTCTTATCCAATAGAAAATTTAGTTTCTTCTGTAGTTTATTTTTCTATGTTTAGATTGTTGCATCATATTTTCTGCCATATTGTAGCAGTCACTTTTCCCAGAATTAATGTCTCTTCATGTCATGTCTTGTCCTGTCATGTGCACATGCAAATCAGCAGCTCCTCCCCTCCTTGCATACATGTCCCATTTCTTTATTGCTAAAGTTACCCACCTTTGGTTTTGATGTAGTTTTACTATACTGAAGTGACAACAGTTGTCATGGTTACACTGGTTTGTCTATTCTACATTGTGGCCATCAAATTATTCAGTCTGAAAATCAGAATAAAGCATACAAAGATAGTAAGTCAACATTTTTGGACTCCTGTTTTTCATTATGACTGAGAATATATTTGGTCCTAAGTTATGTTCTAAAGTATTTTATGCTCTTACATGTAGATTCCTTGGAAACATCACACGAGTACTTCTGTTTTGTATATATCCTGCCACTGTTTACTCTATGCAGTCTTGTATATATCCTGCCACTGTTTACTCTATGCAGTCTTGTCTGACACTGCATTTATCGGGCTTAGCAAACCTAAGGTCCCTCTTTTTATTTGTCTAGTAATTTCTGTCATTATAGTCCATTTTTAATCAGAATTTTTTTTCAAATGCCTGCATTTTAATTAAGTAAAAAGGCATCACCAATGGATGGGTGCACTGCTTATTTCTTAGGGTGACTCATAATCCTGATTTTGGAGCAATCTGAGCACTGCACAGAACATGCAGTTGAGAAGCGTAACACCTCAGGAGGTAAGACAAAGAACTAAAGTTTACAACAAGAATTGACTTTTAAAGCTTGCATCATCCCAAAGAAAAGAGCATATTCCTTCTCTGGACATGCAACACATCAGACATGGCCAAGGGTTAAAATAAAAAAAACTGATTCACATGCTGACACTTTGGTAATTGTATTTTTCTAGTGTAGAATGTGACAAACATGAGACTGAAAACCTACGTGGGGCGGGGAAGTAGATTATGGTAAATCTACCTTTTGCTTATTTGAGGGAAAGGTTACCCCATGGAGGGGCATCTTGTGCAGTGGACTAGAAGCAGATGCATGACTTGCTTTCACCTGTTAGCATTATCTTGTTTGTGGAATGAGTAATAGAACAAATTCACTTTTTAAACATCAGGTATGATTATTGGAAAAACTACTGTACTGTAATAGTAACAATGATTCCCATAAACAGGAGAAAAATAAAAGTTTGCTGCAAAATGGGGTTTCTGTACTCTCTTGTTAAAGCAATGTTCTTTATACCTTTTAGTGAAGTATGCTTATTTAAAGTTCAATTTATTGCTGTCAGACACATAGGGTACCACTTTTTCTGATATTTCTGTAGTTCTCAGTTTCAGCCATTAAAGTTAGAGAGAATTTTAGCTGGAAAATTTTTCTCACATTAGTGAACTGTCATAGCCTCAAGCTTCGTAAGTTTGAATACCTTACAGTGAGTAATCCATACTATGTGCTGACAAATCCATTCACTAGTGTTTTTAAGATGTAGTTTTCATTTCCAAAAAAAAAAAAAAAAAAAAGAAAGAAACTAGTGTTCTTTCATTGATGAGCTCAGTCACAATAATTTCCAAAAATCATGAAATCCAGGTAGTGTTTAAAAGCAACAAGCCTTTATTTGTCATAGACAAGCGATCCTCAGTAACAAAAAATCAGAAATATTTTAACAATATTAAACATATCATCTTTTACATACATAAAACTAGGTGTGGAAAATATACTTATTGTTTAATTTAGAGACAGCCTATTCAAGGCAAACAATATAACAGGCACGTAAATGTTAATTTTAGAACAAGTACCCACCCCCATACACTACTACTGATTAAATCAAAGCAAATCCTAGTTGAGGAAAACACTACCTATTTATGTGCAGCCTACACGTGTAGAATTGCATTCAAATGTTGCACTTGTACATTACTCTCAAAAGCAAGGCAGAATATTCCATAGCACTTGCTTTATACAAGCAATGTTCAGTATTTTGTTTTCCTCCCTAGCAGTTTAGTCTTTGACAGGATTTCCTCAGGTCATAATGATAGCATCTTTAAGGCTACATTAGGACAGGACTCATCACTGCAACTGGAACATTCGGTGTCATAGCTTCTACAGGTGAATGTTCCATCAGAAACATCTCTGGACTTTCAGTGTGGCTGCCTGTATTTTGGGGGCTGAGCTGGGTATCACTTAGCTATCTGCTATCATCTCACTGAGGTTTTTAGATGTCATTCATCATAGCTGTGTGCAATTGCAGTTCATAGGTAGGTACTAGGCTATCGGCCCAAGGGCCTAAGTAAGCCTAGCCAACAAGGTCCCTGGCTTACACCACCCAAGAAAGTTAATGTGCCCCTGTCGAGCATAGCCACAGAAGTGATCCCCGGGGTGTATTTCCTATTTCCCATCCACTCATCAAGATTTTTCTTGAAGAGTGCTAATGAGGAACTTTGCTTGACATAGATGGGTAGCTTGTTCCAGAGTATAGGAAGTCTCTGGGACAGGAATCTATCCCTCCAGCATCTCCTTTTTATTGTGGTGACAAGGTTTAGATCCCTAGAGCGTGTTGTTCGGAGGGATTGGGATTTCTTTAGGTGTAGCATGTCCAACAGCTCTGGGTTTAACATAGCTTTATATGTTAGGCAAAGATCTCCTCGGAGTAGGCGATATGCTACAGAGTAAAGCTGGAGTTTTTTGAGACAGTCAGTGTAGGGTATCTGT
Source organism: Protopterus annectens (assembly GCF_019279795.1). NCBI lineage: Eukaryota > Metazoa > Chordata > Ceratodontiformes > Protopteridae > Protopterus > Protopterus annectens. Next base: position 1,030,275,138 of record NC_056743.1, read on the forward strand.
TTGAGGCCAGTAATCCTCTTTGTGAGGTACTTCTCTTTTTTTTTCCTGGATGAGAATCCTTTTGTGATGAGGTGTGCCACATAGAAGGATTTCCTGGCTACTGTGGCGATGTGATTATCAAAGGAGAGACTACTGTCCACCTGGGTCCCAAGGTCTCTTATCACACATTTAGCATTAAGTAGACTGCCATTTATGTGGTAGTTCATGGGTACAGAGTTTTTACATAAGGGGATGACGATGCACTTTTTAGCATTGAGCTTCAGGCCATGCCTCCGGCTCCAGGCATTTGTCTCCGTGAGGCCCTTCTGTAGGATGTCCACATAATTTGGGGACTCAACTATGGCTCCTAGTTTGCAGTCATCTGCAAACTTCATTAGCCAGAGGTCTTCTGTGTTAGCCTGCACTTCAGAGAAGTAGATACCAAACAGGAGAGGTCCCAGGACTGAACCCTGTGGTACTCCACTTGTCACTGGTTTGAAGTCAGATTTGGAGTCTGCAACTTTTACAGTGTGGGTTCTGTCAGTGAGCCTGTTGGCAACCCATCTTGTGACATAGGGATTTAAATCTAGTTTAGTGAGTTTAGCTATAATTCCAGAATGGGGGATGGTGTTGAAAGCCTTGGTAAAGGGCAAGATAGGCTGTGTGAACCACCTTACCCTCGTCTACGGCTTTGACTGTCTCAAAGAAGTTGATCAGGTTCAGAAGGCATGATCTGCCTTTCACAAACCCAAACTGGGTGGGGTCCAGAGTTTGAGGTTACCAATGTCTTTGTTTATGAGTTCCATGATGATACGTTCCATGGCCTTGCAGACCAGGCTCGTCAGGCTAATAGGGTGATAGTTCCCAGGATCAGTGGTGGATCCCCCTTTGTGGAGTGGGATAACTGTTGCTTTGTGCCATTCAGTGGGCACAAAGCCTGACGTGAGACTATGATTGAACATGGTGCTTAGGTGGGGAGCCAGTTTGTGTAAAACGCAGCCTGGGATGTTGTCCGGTCCCATGGACGCTCTGTTTTTGGTTTTAGAGAGTGCAGCTTTTACCTGCATAGATGTGATTACAGGGACTCTGCATTCTTCCTGTATAGATATGGGCCCTTTAGGGGGAGAGAAGGGGGTAATGTGAGAAGGGGGTAATGTTAGCACTGAACCTATCTGCCAGGATGTTAGTAATATCAGTTGGTTCTGTAATTTTCGTGCCGTTGTGCTGTAACTCAGAGCAGATCTGGGTGTTGCCATTGAGATTCTTGACATAGCTATAGAATGCTTTGTGGTTGCCCTAAGAATCAGTGGAAATTTTGTTTTCATGGCTAGCTTTGGAGCATCTTATAAGGGATCTCAGCTTCTTATTGAGGCTGACCAGGGAGCTCCTCCACTCATGGGATTTTACTCTCTTTTACAACAGTTTCTTCCTTCTGTTGTAGAGCTTGTTTATGGCAGGAGACCACCAGATTGGCTTCCTTTTTTTTTTTTTTTTTTGAGGATAGCGTTTTGGTTCTGTTTGGGAAAGCACGATCCATGCACTCGTGTAAGTGCTTATAGTGTGCATTTGTGTAGGATTCAACAGTCGTAACTGTATATGTTAAGTTGTCCATCTCGCCTTTGATGTCCTTCATGGATGCATCTGCAGTCATAACAAATGGGTTGTCCTGTCGTCAGGCAGCCCTTTGGTCGGCCGGATTCCAAAGTCTGGGTCCGACTTCGGCTGATGTTGCACTTCACCCGAAGTCATCTCTGCTGGTCTTCGGGTATAAAGGCATCAGCCGACGCCATTTTCCTCGGTCTTTCTTGCCGGTATACCAAGCAGAAGCTGTTCGCAAGTGCCGGTCGGTCAGATCCAGAGATTACTACTACCGAATACTACTTCGAAGACTTCTAAAAAGCTAAGTACCCCGTTGGGGACTCTTTCTTGCCTCAGCCGATGTCAGAAAAAGTTAATAACTGTTTAACTTGTGGGAAACAAATACCTCATAAAGATTTCCACTCTTACTGTTTGCCTTGCTTAGGCCCAGACCACGACGTAGCAGCCTGTTCGGCCTGTGCTTCCTTCAACCGACGAACGCTTAGGCGTCGGTCGGAGTTTGCTGAACAGTTTTTCGCCTCAGATTTTGCGTACATTATGCCGTCGGCTCCTCCGGCTACCCAAATTGTTAAGAAACGCAAAGAAAAGACCGACACTGCGGTCCGCGGTTTCGCCGAAACCACGGTTAAGCAAGCCGCGAGTGTCTCGGTTTCGGCCGAAACCGAGAAAACTGGTCAATCTACAGCCGAATCCATGACTACTACTGAGGCTCCTGCTACCTTACCTGAACTAGCCTCAGAAATTTTGCCTACAACTGTGGTTCCTACTGATCTATCAGACACCATCCCCTTGGATATCTCTACCCCAGCACGTGGTGCTGCTAGGCCTCCTGCAGCCATGTCTATTAAGGCCTTTGCCAGGGCTAAAGCAGCCAAATCAGCTAAATCAGTGCCTGTTAAACCACCCTCACTCAGGCCCACTTCTAGTTCACAAATGCTTACTCTGGCAGAAGATTTAATATCCTTAATTAGGGATCCCAATCTCACCCAGACAGGGCCTCTCAGCCCCAGAAAAGAGACCTAGAGCAGAGCCCCCGAGCCTGTGTCCTCTGATGATTCTATGCGGATGACTCAGACATTACAGACCAGCCAGAGGCTCCTTTCTCCAATTATGAAGATTCAGATGCTGAAGAATCCATTCCAGCTGCCTCTCCACCAGAGGAATTCTCCTTTGGGGAAACCTTACATGCCATGAGAGAACAATTCCAATGGCAGGGACAAGATTTCTCAGATTCAAGAAAAGGCTTAGGACTTTTCTGCACTTACCACAACATAGGCCCTTAGCTATACCTCCTGTCCTATCTGTTGTGGACGATGCATTTAATGATGTCTGCACTGCACCTGATTCTTTACCTCCAGCCCCTGCCAAACCAGATAGATTTTACAGGGTGCCAGACACTCATCACCACCTATACAAGGCCCCACTTGCAGACCCGAAACTATATCCCAGGGGCCTAAGGCAGTAGCCTCGACCACAGCAAAACCCTATTCCTCTGAAAGGGAATCCAGGTCCTTAGAGAGATGGGGAAAAAGTCTACACCTCTGCTACTCTCTCAGCTAGAGCTTTAAACTGTCAGTTTCACATGATCCAATACCAAGAGTTTATGCTTGATCAGTTAATTAAAAAGCTGTCCTCTGATGAATCTTTAGATAAGAAATATGTATTAGAAATGGTGAATAACATCCAACAGATTAGTAACCATTCTTTAAAATGTGGCTATGATGCACTGGAGGCTTCATTTAGATCAGCCATGACTGGCACAGTTATAAGAAGGCATGCATGGTTGAAAGAACAGGTCTTGCCGGATCATGTTAAAGCTAAGCTATTGGATGCTCCTATGGATAAGGCCAGTCTATTTGGGGAACCTGCCCAGCAGGTAATGAAGAAAATGGAAGAGAAGGCAAAATCTGTACAAACAGTTAAAGATTTCCTACAGGTTCAGCCCCCAAGGTTTAGCAGGAACTGGCCTGCCAAAAATTGTTCCTTTCCTGACTCCACAAGATCACAAAGGGGCAGGAACAGACGCTCGAGGGGCAGAAATCAATCCAGAGGAGGTGCCTACAGAGGACGACAGTGGCAAGGCAATAACCGAGGCACAGACACAACCACTGCCACTGCAACAGGACAATCACAGTGACTTGGCTCTGACTCCGCTTACCAGGGAGCAAATAGCAGCACCATTAGGCGGAAAGTTAGCCTTATTCTCGAAAAATTGGCACTATATTACAAAAGACAAGTGGATTTTGCAAACCATAGACCAAGGCTACGGTTCCACTTCCACACTTTACCAGTAAAAGAGGAATGCCAAACCTGCCCCCAAATCAAAAATAGAAGCCCTGCATCAGATAGCGAATTAATAAAGATGAGAGCTGTGGAAAGGGTACCAATAACAGAACAGGGCAAAGGATTCTACTCCAGACTCTTCCTAGTACCAAGAAAAGAGAAAACTGGAGACCTATTCTCGACCTGTCCATCTTAAACACATACATCATTGTCCCAAAATTCAAAATGCTGACCCTACATCAACTTCTTCCCATGCTGGGCAAGGAGTGTTGGCTGGTAACTCTAGATCTCAAGGAGGCATACCTGCACGTCCCCATTCGACCAAATTGCAGAAGATACCTCAGATTTCTTGCAGGATCAGAGCATTATCAATTCTCAACATTGCCCTTTGGCTTATCTACTGCCCAGAGTATTCACAAAATGCCTGGCATCAGTAATCGCTCACTGCAGAGTACAGGGAATCCAAATTTATCCATACCTGGACGACTGCCTGTTACAAGCGGACAACAAAAGCAAGCTGACAACAGATTTACAAAGGGTCATTTACTTGCTTCAAGCCCTGGGATACACAGTCAATTTACAAAAGTCAAGGCTGACACCATCCCAGACAAGAACTTTCTTGGGCTGAATTGGACACAGTAAAACAGATGGCATTCCTAACTGCAGAAAAACAAAAGAACTCCTCTTTACTTCTTGGCATTAACAAAACAGAACAAACTAACAGCAAGAAAAGTTCTGCAGGCCTTGGGCTTCATGGCATCATGCATAATCTTGGTCCCACATGCCAGACTGCATATGAGAAAGTTACAGTGGTACCTAAAGAATTTATGGTCTCAACACAGGCACAGCTTAGAAACAGAAATACCTCTAATCCCATGCTTAAAACAGGAGTTCCTATGGTGGGCTCGGGCATGCCAGTCAAACCCAGGCTTACCCTTCCACAACTTTCGAGCAAACCAAACCATCACAACGGATGCCTCAGACCTAGGATGGGGGGCACACATGATGGACAAATGCGTACAAGGACTGTGGACTCAGGACCAGCTGCACCTGCACATAAACCAAAAAGAAATGCTGGCAGTAAAACTGGCAATCCTAAAATTCAAACCATTCCTCAAAGAAGGTCATTTGATGATAAGGACAGACAACACCACAGTCATGTGGTACATCAACAAACAGGGAGGCACTCATTCTTACCCCCTATGCAGAATGACTTTGGACCTTTGGAATCTGGCTCTCAGCTACAACATCCAGTTACAGGCAATATTTGTACCGGGAAAAGAGAACACCCTAGCAGACATTTTAAGCAGAACCACCTCGGATGCTCACGAACGGATGCTACACCCGGACATCTTCAAGACCATCACAAAGAAATGGGGAATGCCACAAATAGATCTACTCGCTTCCCTACAAAATCACCAGCTCAAAAAATTCTGCACAAGGACATTCCACCCACTTGCATGGAAGGTGGACTCTCTATCCTTCAGCTGGAAAGGCCTGACAGCATATGCATTTCCACCTCTTCCCTTGATGCACAAGGTACTACTGAAAATCAAAGAGGAACGTCCAAGGATAATTCTGATAGCGCCGAACTGGCCAAGACAACACTGGTACCCATTGCTGAGGACCATGTCTCGGGAGAAAATGTGGTCAATACCCCTGATGCCTCTGATGTTAACTCAGAACAACTACAACATCATACATCCAAACCTAAAAACCTTGCAACTGACTGCCTGGAACATCACATAGCAGTAACTAACCCAGACCTTTCACAAAGGGTTAAAGACATTATCCTTGAAGCCCGCAGACCTTCAACAAGAAGGAACTATGCAGGAAAATGGAAAAGGTTCGTCATTTGGAGTACTGAAAGAGGAAAAGATGTGTCTAACATAGATATTGCTAACATTCTGGAGTACTTGGCAGAGCTTCTACATACAGGCCTGTCCTATTCCTCCATCAAGATACATGCATCAGCTATTTCAGCAGAATACAGCTTTGATCCTCCTGTCTTTTCACATCCTCTACTCAGGCAGTTCCTCAGAGGGATCAAGAATGTAAAACCTCCTAGGAAACCACCATTACCAGCAGGGGACTTGAATTTTGTACTAGAAAAGTTGACACTCCCTCCGTTTGAACCAGCAGCAACAGCAGATCTACAACACCTGTCATGGAAAACTGCTTTCCTACTGGCTATTACTTCAGCAAGGAGGGTTTCGGAACTACAGGCCTTAATGGCAGTGCAACCCTTCCTAATCTTCCATCAAGATAGGGTGTCCATGAGAACTAATCCTACATTTATGCCTAAGGTGGTATCCAGAGTGTCTTTAAACCAGGCAATCCACCTACCTACCTTCTTTCCCAATCCACAAAACAGAGGTGAAAGAATAATGCATACCTTGGATGTACATAGACAGTTACGCTACTACCTGGACAGAACCAAAGGTAACAGAAAAACTGACCAGCTCTTTGTAGCCTATGCAACAGGAAGGGAAGGAAAAGCAATTTCCAAACAGACAATCTCCAAATGGATAGGAAATTGCATAAGATTCTGTTACTCCTACCATGGAAAACCAATTCCACAGAACATAAGACCTCATTCTACAAGGGCTACAGCCACTACCACAGCTTTCTTAAGAGGAGTGGCAACCAAGGACATTATTGAGGCGGCTACTTGGACCTCCGTGCATACATTTGCCAAGCATTATAATTTACCTCTATATTCTAGATCCCGAGCAGGGTTTGCCACTGCTGTACTGCAAGGGATCCTGGCTACACCATAATTATTATTCCTCCTCCCCTAATTTGGCTATGGTATTCTACCCATTTGTTATGACTGCAGATGCATCCATGAAGGACATAGTACAGTTTTGTACCTACCATAAATGTAGATGTCCGAACTGGATAGCATCTGCAGTCAGGATTACCCTCCCTCCCTCCTTCCGCTCTGCGGTACTCCTAGGGTATTTACCCTCCTAATAGCTAGCTGGGGGGGGAGTCTCTTATGGTGTATTTGTTTGTATATATGTACATACATGTTTATTTTTTGTGTTTGCCTTCTACTATTTTGGAAACATTGGCATTTATCCAAAATGTAGCTTTCCAAGAGGGCAATTGGCATCTGGGGCAAGAAACACTGAGGAAAATGGCGTCGGCTGATGCCTTTATACCCGAAGACCAGCAGAGATGACGTCGGGTGAAGTGCGACATCAGCCGAAGCCGGACCCAGACTTTGGAATCCGGCCGACCAAAGGGCTGCCTGACGACAGGACAACCCATTTGTTATGACTGCAGATGCTATCCAGTTAGGACATCTACATTTATGGTAGGTACAAAACTGTACTTTATTGCTGTTTGGGTTCGGAGCCGATCCTCGGCTCCAACTCGGCCATCTTCTATAGCTCGAGAGCTGTTTACTGGCTCGAGGCTACCCCTTATCCCAGAAAGCCCAGTGTCAGCTACCAAGATCTCGTTTGCCGCTTCAGCTGCGAGGTTGCTTCGGTACTAGCTCAAGCTTAGTATTTTTTTTGTATTACATATTTTTGCTGCTGTTTTAAAATTTTAATTGTAAAAGTGTTACTAACCTTAGTCTCTTAGTACTTATACCCTTTATCGCCTTATATTGTGTGTGTGTGCTTTGTTGGCCATCGTTCCTTCTGCAGGCCTCCTTTCCCTTGAACTCATTTTAACTTTGAGAGTTCTCCTCCCCCTCTATTAGGTTAGCCATTTAAGTTGTAATAATTATAACTTTTTTCTTATTGTTATTGCGGTTCTTTAGTTTGTTGTTGTTAGGAAAATGTCTAAAGATACCAAGGTATCTGGCTTCAAAAAGTGTGACTCATGCTGTCAGAAAATGTCTTTGACAGATGGGCGCACTAGTTGTGTATATTGTTTGGGCGCTGTTCACCTGCAGGACTCCTGTTCTATTATGTCATGCTTTTAGTCCAAGGGTCCTGCAGGAAGGCAAAAACAAATTTAATCCTTCGGGGATTATTGAAGCCTCAGGATTCTCCGGCTAAAAGTACTCAGCCAGCGAAATCCCCCAAGTCTGTCAAGCTGTTGATTCCACCTTTGGAGCCGACTCCTTTACTTGACCAACCAAGTATCAAGGCAACTTCTCCGTCGGCACCATCTGCTATTTCAGAGCCATCTCGGAGCCATAACAGACTGAGGTCTTCATCCTTGGAGCCCATCCACTCAGCACCTCAGTCACCTTTGTTACAGAGTGAACGTAGCCATCATTCTTCCCACTTCTCTCGATCCTCTAGATTATCGGATCATGATGTCGAGACTGTAGTAAGTAGGTTGCTTAAGTCACAGGCCCTGGCAAAATTACTGTCCAGCCCACCTCAGCAGGTATCATCTCCAACCGCCTCTATTTCCGTTCCTCCTCCGACTGCATTTAGCTCGGAGACCATGGATCTGCAGGTAGTAGAACCGTAGGCGCTGATAATCATCTCTCCTTCGGTTCCAATGTTGGCTCCAATCACCTCAATTGTACCTTCTATCGAGGGATCTGGGCACCGGGGCGCTCTCATCGGCTCCGAGGGGAGGAGTGGCATCGGACCCTTGTCCGACCCCATTCTCCCCCTCGGAGCTTCGGCGCAGGTGAGCTGAGCTCCAACATTGGCCTCGGAGCCATCACCCTCGATGTGGAGAAGGACTCCTGTCTCTTCAGAGCTGGAGCTTTCTCTGCCTAGAGGTCGGGACACTTTCGAGGTCATGTGGAGTGTGCTGTCCCCCAAAACAGCTCTACTGCCAGCTCCATCGGCTCCGCCCCCCACCGTGGTGCCTGTTCCAACCTCTACTCCTCCTCCACACCCCAAGTGTAGGGAACCTATGACCCAGGACATCCCTCTTCTTTTGAAGCCTCCCCTAATCACTCCGAAGAGCCTGTCCAAAAGAAAAAGTGCAAGGGGAAGCACATAGACTCCCCTGAGTCTGTCACCTCAGATACAGACATGGATGAATCGGAAGGGTCCCCAAGGTCCCCCTCTGAAGATGTTTCCTTTTCAGACATCCTTGAAATGCTTAGAAAGAGGAGGGACTGGACTTCCCTAGCCCTGACCAAGGAGGGACTGGACTTCCCTAGCCCTGACCGAGGACAAGTCTGTATACCTGGACTCATTCGGTTCCCGACCTTCCACCTCCTGTGCATCTCCTCCTTTCGATCCACTCATGTCTGTAGTGGCTCAAAAGGCTTGGTCAGCTCCAGATTCTGTGGAACTTACTCCGTGGAGACCAGACAAATTTATTACAGCCCCCCAGGACAAACAATTCCTCTACAAGGGTGTGCCTGTTGATGCCATGGTGGTAGCAGCAGCCACCAAGAAAGAGTTAGCAGAAACCTCTTCATCTGTTCATCCTCCAAACAAAGAGTCTCGGATGATGGACAGATATGGAAAGCGATGTTTGCTTCAGCGACCTTTTCAATGAGGTCCCTGAACTATCTATGCCATTTTACACATCTTCAAAGGGATCTCTTGAAAGAGCTTGGAGATACCCTTCAAGATCCTACAGCTGAGGGAGTACCAGCCAAATTAGCTTCTCAGCTTGCGACTTTTAATTCCATAGTCATCTCCTCCATGAGGCTGATTTCCTATGCAGCCGATGGAGCGAGCAGAGCCGCAGGGACAGGTGTGGCTCAGGAGACATGCTTGGATGCGGCTGTGTCAGTTTGCGGAACCCTTTTGAGCGTCCTTCACCAATACTCCCTTTGATGGCTCCTTTTTCTTTGGGCCTCAGGTGAAAGACACATTGACCAGGTGTGAGCAGGAAGGCAAGGCTCTCTCTGCCATGGGAGTCCATTTTTCCACCCCTTCCAGACCTTATCCCAAGGGTCAGAAGAGTGGAAAGATGTGGTTCCGAAAATCCCAGGGACCCTTGCCTGACACACGTGGTGATTTTTTCCCCCAAGGGCAGAATGGGAAACAACAAATACAGATGCCACCCTCGTGGCAGAGGGGGACCGCAAAACAAGGGTGACAGAGAAACCTTCTCTGCCAAGCCCTTCCAGCATCCCTGAAGGGTTGCCCGACTGACCACCTCTGGAGGCACTCGGGGGAAGACTTTTGCTGTACCCAAAAGCCTGGCAAAATATAACAAGAGACAGATGGGTACTATCCATTATATCCGGAGGTTACAAAATTCCCTTCCATCAATCCCCCATAGAATCAAAAAAGTCCATCCCAGATGTCCTACCCAATCTAAGGGATCAAGCAGTCACAGAAGTTTCAAGACTGCTAGAAAAAGAGCCATTCAAGAAGTCCCCGCAGACCAACTAGGATCTGGAACTTACTCAAGATTCTTTTTAGTACCAAAAAAGACAGGGGACTGTAGACCAATACTGGATCTCAGCAGATTGAACAAATCTGTACAAAAAGAAAAGTTCCAGATGGTGACACTGCAGTCCATTTTCCCTTTTCTGGGTCAGGACAATTGGATGTGCTCGATAGATCTTCAGGACGTGTACTACCATAGCAAGATGGACAGATGCTCCAGGAGATTTCTTTACTTCCGGGTAGGGGCCAGTCATTACCAGTTCAGAGCTCTGCCCTTTGGTCTCACCTCAGCCCCCAGGGTGTTCGCCAAGTGTATGGCAGTAGTCACGGCTTACCTGAGGCGTCAAGGATTCCAGGTGTTTCCCTATCTAGACGACTGGCTACTGACTGCTACCACCAGGCATCAACTCTTAGAGGCACGGGATTATACAATCGCATCATGCACTCAACAAGGCATTACAATAAATTTCGAAAAATCTTTCTTGTTGCCCTGTCAGTCTGTCAAATACATAGGAGCAGAATTAAACACAAAAGAAATGTTTGCAAGATTACCACAGGAAAGAGTTTCCACTGTTCGTCAACAAGTGTTAATTCTAATGCAGAGCAAAAGGATTCAAGTCAGATATGTCCTCCATGCTCAAGGCTCCATGGCAGCTGCCATTCTTCTTGTCCCATTAGCGCGTTTCCACATGAGAATCCTTCAGTGGCTTCTTTTCACGCAGTGATCTTTCCAGGAGCTACCCATGTCTCACATGATCCTGATCACAGAAACATGCAAAAGGCACCTTTCTTGGTGGATGGTCTCCCCACTAGTGATTCAGGGCAGGCCTTTCATACAACCCCCTCTGGTAGCCACAGTGACCACGGACGCATCCCTGATAGGGTGGGGGGGGCATTACCTAGGCAGGACAGTCCAAGGCACTTGGCAACCTCATGAGTACCATCTGCATATCAATGTCCTAGAAATAAGAGCAGTGCTCCTAGCGTTGCAAGCCCTTCAAGACTCTCTTCCTTCCGGGACCATTGCAATCTAAACGGACAACATGTCAGTGGTGTGGTACGTTAACAAACAGGGTGGGACCAGGTCTTACCCCTTGTGTCGAGAAGCACTCAGACTGTGGCAATAGGCGATTTCCTCCCAACGTTTTCTGATAGCAACACACATTTTGGGAAATCCAGCGTCATAGCGGACAGGCTCAGCAGAGCTATTCTCATGCCTCACGAGTGGTCTCTGAATCAGGAAGTTGCAGATCTTATCTTCCACAAATGGGGACAGCCTTGCTGCGATCTATTTGCCACTCCTCTCAACAACAAATGCAGCAGCTACTTCTTACTTCCTCTTCCAGGTCATATACCCAGAGATGCTCTAGTCCATGATTGGCATCAGGGACTCCTTTACGTTTTTCCTCCTTTTCCCCTAATACCAAGACTCATACAAAAAGCAAAATCGTTGGGTTGCAAAATGATCCTCATTGCCCCATATTGGCCTCGACAGATATGGTTCCCATTCCTGCACCTCCACCTTCTGGATCAACCGTGGATTCTGGACCCGGTTCCAGATCTTCTGATTCATCAATCAGGCAGGTTGCACCAATCCCTTCAAACTCTCCAGCTCACAGCTTGGTTACTCCACTTCCAACCTCAGCCAGGCTTTCCAGTATCTCCCCAGCAGTCCATGATATTATTGTTTCCTCACATAAGTCTACTACGAGGAAAACGTATGCTAGTAAATGGAAATGGTTTACTTACTGGGCAGAATCTAGAAATTTGGATCCTTTCTCTGCCCCAGTTCATGAAATTCTTGAATTTCTAGCACAACTTTTTCAGTCTGGTGCGGCTTCCGCTAGCATTAGAGTACAGCTAGCTGCCATTTCTAATTCTCATATTGGTGTGTTTAATTCTAGCATAATGTCTCATAAGCTCTGCAAGGCCTTTATGAGAGGAACATCTCTTCTTAGACCCCCAGTTAGAGATCCTCCTCCTCCTTGGGATCTCAATTTTGTTTTAGCTTCCTTAATTTTGCCTCCCTTTAAACCGGCAGCATCATGTTCCTTAAAATTTCTTTCTTGGAAGACACTTTTTCTGGTTGCTATCACTTCAGCTAGATGTGTCTCAGAACTTCAAGCACTGTGTGTTTGTCCTCCTTACCTGGTGTTTCACAAGGACAGAGTTTCTCTGAGGACCAATCCATCCTTTATTCCTAAAGTCTGCTCGAACAATTTAAATCAATCCATAGATCTCCCAGTTTTCTTCTCCAATCACAGCAACAAGGCAGAATACAAGCTCCACCAATTGGATGTGCACAGACAATTGCGTTTTTATCTCCATAAAACTAAGGAACTAAGAAAGTCAGACCAGTTATTTCTTTCTTATGCTTTCAACAAACAAGGCCTTCCAGTATCTAAGGTGATCTTATCTAGATGGTTATCTGATACTATTGTCTTTATTTATTAGTTACGAAATAAAGACCTACCAGCTAAACCAAAAGATCATTCTACTAGAGCATTAGCCACCTCTGTAGCCTTTCAGTCTATGTTGCCCATAGACTCAATCTGTGCAGCTGCCACTTGGGCAAACTCTCATACTTTTATCTATCATTACAAGGTGGATATGGTCTCCCGGAGCAGAGCTTCCTTTGGTTCTACTGTTCTGAAGAGTCTGTTCCAATGAGCCACCTGGGATTTTAGGTGCTAGGGACGCTGTCCCAAACAGCAAGAACGAAGGCGAGATGGACAATTTAATATAAAGAAGTTATGTACTTACCATAATGTTCCATGTTAGTTGTCTTCATCTCACCTTCCTTCTTGCGTTCCTTCCTCCTTTCCCCTTCCTAGAGGATTGAGAGGAGTTCCTTTTGTTTTCACTGGCTGAGTATCTTTTATTACTTCACATGCCAGGTAATTTATGACTCTTTCCTTGTTTAGGTGTATTGGACAACCAGTTTTTAGGTAACTGGTTACTATACTTATGTCTAGTGTGCGCTATCACAAACGAGATCTGGGTAGCTGACACTGGGCATTCTGGGATAAGCCAGTAAATAGCTCTCGAGCTATAGAAAATGGCTGAGTCAGAGCCGAGGATCGGCTCCGAACCCAAACAGCAAGAAGGAAGACGAGATGAAGACAACTAACATGGAACGTTATGGTAGGTACATAACTTCTTTTTCCATCTGCATGGGTGTCATGACATTTGTCACTTCTGTTTTAAGAAGCATAAAGTTGGCATTGGAGAAATTTTTTACATTGGTTTCTTTAATGGTGGGTGGGGGCGGGATGCGGATATCTAGGGTGATTAGTTTATGGTCGGGTCTGACCAACAAGGAATTGACTTCAGGTGTGGAACACCACTCACTCATGTTGGTAATGACTAGGTCTAGGATATTGTTGCCCCAGGTGGGGGTGTGGATAAGTTGATCCAGGGCATTGGAATTTATGAATTCCAGAAAGCGTTGAGCAAAGGAGTTGGTACGAGTAGTTTTCCCAGTTAATGGTGGGGTAGTTGAAATTGCCCATTATTAGGGTGTTTGGTTGAATTCTAATATTTTCCAGTATGTCAAGAAAAGAGTGGGAATCATGGTGGGGGATCTGTAGCAAGCTACAGTTTGAATTGCAGTTTTACCCAGAGTTAGGTGCACGTGGATAACCTCGGATGCACTATGCTGCGCAACTAGCCTGGAGGTGTGGATATCCTTAATGGTTTGGAGTTCTGGTCCTGGTTAGATGGCCGAAAAGTGTGGTATGTGTTATAGCCTGGTAATGCAGAGGTGCTCTCTAGAGCCTTGAACCAGGTCTCAGTCACTGCACAGATATCGATGTTCTCGAGTGAGTGCATTTTGAGATTTAGACTTCTAGCATTGAGTATCATTACCCTCAGTTTTTGCTTGCCTGTTCCTGTTATGGTGGTGAATTTGTCATTTGAACCTTGCCTAAAAAAGGCACTCTAGGGACGGCAAGACCCTTAGCCAGTATCCGGAATCCCAGGGGCGACAGGTGCAGGCCATTTCTGGCAAAGCATCATGGTCGGTCAACCATGTCGTCCCAGGCAGACAGATACTGGATCCCCTTAGAATGACACCAGAAGCTTTGCCAATTGTTGGTCAATCATTTTGTCCTTGTACTGCGGTAACATTCTGGGCGATGGCAGGATGCTACTCAGGGCTAGGGTCATACCTGCCTGGGCTACAAGATCGGAGAGCTCTTCCATGTCTCTTTTCATGTAGTCCAGAGAGGTATGTCCCAGGTCATTCACACCAACATGGACAATGACAGAGTAATATTTGTACTTGTGGAGTGACCTGAGTGGGTGGGTTATGTGGTGGATACTGGCACCCAAAAGGCAGCTGACAGTAACCTTCTCCTTGTTTAGCCTGGTGAGTGGGACATCAGTGTGCCTGACTATAGAGTCACCTATGACTAGTATGTTGGGTACGTTGTTTTGCCTTATGGGCTGTGGTTTATTGACACACTGAGTCTGTGGGCTATGTGTCATTTGGGTTGTGTTGGGGGGGGTGGAGATTGCTTGCATTTTTTCTTTGGAGGTCTCTGTTACTTGAGCAGATTATTATTGAGAGCCTCTGTGAATGTTTTTGTGTTTCTATGTGTGGATTTTGGTGGTGTAGGTTTAGTGGGACTATGTAATGATTGTGGTGTGGTGCAAGTATTTACCTTCTCCTCTTGACTGTCAAGTTCAGTCTTGGCTGGAGAGAGCTTTACCTCCAGTTAGGCTAGGTAAGTGCATCTCTCACAGGTTGTGGTGTTGAGTGGTAGAAGGAGAGGGTTGTCTGTGTACATGAGGCATTTGCTATATTGCCCCAGGATGTCCAGATTCATCAGATAGACAGGAGAGAACACTGGGAGCTGATCCTTGGACATGCCTGAATAAAAAACTACTTTCCTCTAGACAAGTGAGGAAAGTGAGTATAAGAGCTGTTTTTCTCTAAGCATTGGCTTATTCATCTTTCCAACTAAGAATACGTATTTGTTACTATTAAGGTTTAATCATCTAATGGTGAATTAAACACTTTAGATTAGCATTTCTGATCTGGTCGTGTCACGTGTTGGTGCCTCTTCCAACAGCTTTGTACATCAAGTGGTCCATTCCATGAGGCATTTGCCATTTATCTGTTATGTAGTTCCAGACAACACCATACTGCCTGGTTCAAATTCTTCTGTCAGATGTATTGTTCTTGCAGTCATCATAATCAACCCCTTTTTTCCCACTTTCTACATGAGGTCGGGGTGTCTTGTCAGCTGTCAACAGTCTCTATTCAGTGCCACTGTCCTGACTTCTTTGACACATGCTTTATTGTTGCAGTTCTTCTCTTACACAATTCACCCACCTGTTTGCTGGCTACCTTTGTTTCCTCTTGCCTTCTTTCTGACTCTCAAATCTTCACTAGATTGTCTTCTGCTTTTCTGCATGTGTGCCTGAACTGCCATAATCTGTTCTCTTTGACCTTTTGTGCAAATGGAGCTACTTTGGCTTCTGCTCTTATGTCCTCGTATCTTCATCTGTCCCACAGTGTGCATCCTATCACCAGTCTTAGGCACTTCATCTCCATCACCTCTAGCTTTCTCAGCTGCTCTACCTTTACTGCCCAGGTTTTTGTACTGTGCAGTAGTACTGGTTATACCACTGTTTTGTACACTTTACTTTTTAGCTTCTTTAGCATTCTTCTGTCACATACTACACCTGACATACTGTGCCAGTTGGTTGCAGCCCCTCTTATTCTAGCTTTGACCTCCTCATTCAGACTTCTCCTCAACCACCCATCTGTGACACCCTGTTCTATTTCTCCTTCTATCTCAATTCTGTTCTTCTGAACTCCATCATTTGCTGCCATTTCAACTGTCGTATCAGTACTCAGTTTCATCCTATGTGCCTTCAGTTTTGCATTCAATTCTCCTATCCTTTGCTGAAGTTCTTGCACAGTCTGTCTATAATGCCACATCGTCTTCATACAGCAACTTTGTTGATCTGTCCCCTCTGACCTGTTTGTTTATGTAGTCCATCATCAGCATGAACAGCACTGGGCTCAGAGCTGAACAATTGTGCAAACCCACTCCCACTGGGAATCCTTCTGTGAGATCAAACACTATTTGTACTTGAGCCATTGGGCTCTTGTACATAACCTGCACTAATTCTGAGACTCTGAGCCATCACAGGACTGCCCAAATCACCTTTCTCAGAACCTTGTCAAATGCTTTCTCCAAGTCTAGGAATTTCCACTTGGACTCTTTCCTCATCTCTAGCTTCTGAACTATCTCACTGTAAACATTGGGTCAGTTGTGCTGCATCTTAATCGGAATCTGAACTGCTCATCTCCCATCTTACTTTCTACTGTGCTGTTTATTCATTTATCAGTCACCCTGTCCAGAACATTCATGCAATATGACAGGAGTTAATACCTCTGTACTGCCCACAGTTGTGGATGTTCCCTTTGTTCTTGTACACTGTCATGATTATGCTTATTCTCCAGTCATCTGGGATACACCTCTCTCTCCACACTGCTATGACTACCCTCAGGAGCCATTTGTTCCCCATCTTACCCAGCATCTTTATCATATCTGCTGTGACCTCATCTGAGCCTGCTGCTTTCCCTGACTTCATTTTCCTTAATGCTGTTTTTCTTCTATGCTCATCTCCTCCTCTTCTCTTGCTGTAGGCTGTCTGGGGCAATGCAGCTTCTGCGGAGTTTTCTTCCTTCAGAAGCTGTGGAAACATACCATCCATCTGCTTTTGATGTACTGTGGACTGGTGAGCAGGTTGTTGCTAGCATCTCTTAAGGGTGTCTGACTATCTTCCTTATCTTTCTGTCTTTGCCTTGCAACCTGATATAGTTTTTTGTGCCATCTACTGACTTACTTTCCAGAAGCTGGTAGAGTGCCTGTGATGCCTTTTTCTTTATTATTGCAACCCCTGTCTTAGCCTCTTCATTAGCCAACCAGCATTCCTTTTTTAGACTGGTCCATATTTTCAACTTTCCACTTTTTCCTGCACTCCTTCTTTCTTTTGATGACTTCCTGGAGTTCTGGATTCCGCCACCAGTTTTCCTTATGTACCTTATTTCCATATCTGTTCTGTAGTCCTCACACATGCTGTTTTGGGGCACTGACATTCTTCATCTTCACCTTTTGCCTCCTCTGAAGTGCTACAGCCTCGAGCAATTCCTTGAAATGTTGTGCTTTCTCTCCAGTCAACTTCCATGTCATCAGCCTAGTCTGTGTTGACCTTAGAGCCTTCAATAACCACTGCTTACTGCTGATTGTGGCAACCATTGGTTTATGCTGTGGGATAACTGTTTCACTGGAGATGATTTTGCAATCACTGATTCTACCTCTGTGCCCATTCCTTACAAGGAGGATGTCTACCTGAGCTACATGTTGGCTACTCTTGTATGTGATCTTGACTATCTGTCTATCTCAACCATGTGTTGGCTACCATCAAGCAAACACATGGTTCATATAGTCTAGAATGGCCTCTCCTCCTTTATTCCTGTTGTCCCACCCGTGTTCTCATATTCAGTCTGACTATCCCAATATTTGCATTCAAGTCACCCATTGTTAACAGCAATTCATGTTGTCCTACTTTATCTAGTAGATCTTGCAACTGCTGTTTGAATGCACTCTTTTCCTTATCACAACCCTACTGTGGGCCACAGGTGAGATTATGAATACTGCCCTATCATTATGCTAGAGTCTGATTGCCTCAGTGTCTACTGAAGCATCTCCCTCACCACAATTCCCAAACCATTTCTAGCCTGTCCTCCTCCTGAAGTAGTAGACTCCAGATCCCAAACCAAGTGGCTTTGCAGAAGTCCCTTCCATCTTGTCTCCTGGATTGTGTCCCATCAGTGAACCTACATTGATTGTAGAAATTCTTGGTTTTATATCTAATTTTCACTCAACAGAGCTATCCCAAGTAACCCAACCTGGGCAACTGGACACTGGCCAGCTAGTAGCTTAATGACCCGGGACTGCTGAGTTTTACAGCAGGTTCACACACTGGACAATAGGGACACATACACCCCTCTCACCATTAACATGGGTCCCCTGGATTTGGTCAGAATAGCCTGGGTCCTCAACCTGCTTATCACCAACAAATACCCATGCCCATTTGGAGACATTAGTCAACTTGACCAAAATCACCTAGAGCCATATTTTTACACCATCCAGTGGCTAACCTTGCTATGGCATGCAATCTGTGATGCATGTTCCCTTATCATGAGGTTACTGCGCACCACAGTAGATGCTCAAAGAGGTTGGTTTATACAACTCTTCCCCTTATAGGGCACCATGTAGAGTCTGTACTGCTGACCACAGCTCCATTCTTTTGGAGAGTTTGAGATGGAAACACTTGACATGTTTTTTGGGGGTGGGAGGAACCACCACAGATACAAGGAGATCATGCAAACTCCAAACAGGCATTGGCTGGAGGTCGGAATCAAACCTTGTACTTTATACATGGGAGGGGAAGAACTTAACCATTATGTCAACTGGTCTCCAACCATTGAAGAAGTTGATATTAGACTGCATGTCAGGTAGTGTTTGACAAATATATTTCTTCATAAGGTGTAGCCTTGCCCATAAATTATGACTCGTGAATATCAACGGCATTGTTTTGGTGGTTACATTAATTGTATTTTGGTATACTGCACATTTTCACTCATGACTTGATGTCTGTTTTGAAGTTTTAAATAAATCCTTGCAGCTGTTTGATCAGGGGACTGGCAAAGCGTTATGTGAAAGACGTAAAACACTGATGTGAAATGGGAGTTATCACTGGCAGTTTGTTCAGGAAAGTTGTTCATCACTATAGTGCTGCACACCTTCTTTAAAAGTGGTTGACTTTATACAGGTAACTTCTGGCCAGAGTGTGGATCCACAGCATTTAAAACAGACTCCACTAATATCCATGCAGAATTAATATGGATGTGCTGTAAATTAACTGCTACATCTGAAGTAGTTAACTTCATTTGATCAGCAACCTGTGGTTTTCGGATCCGACTCTGATCCGAGCCGGTAGCATACCAAGCTAAAGATCCGAGCTCCAAGCTCCTCCCCCTTACCCATACTACCCTGCAACCTCCTTTCAATCCTCAGATCTCATTTGCCACGGCTTTTCCAAGCACAGGATTCTTTGAGCTCCAGGAGAGTGTAGCTAATTCTTATATTTTTCTAAAAATATTTGGGTAGTGTAATTGTTAGCTGTGTGTGTGTAGTATATTTCTATATATTTAGATATTAGTTTTCTTCTTAACTAATCTATCCCCCTCTTATCCTTGGTAATCCCTATCCCCGAGTAAGCCCCTCTTTTCCCTTTAGGTGTGCGTGTGTGTGAGGGTATCTTAAGTGCACTGAGTGTGGCCATAAGCTGTCACCAGCGGATGGTCATACTCAGTGTGTTCTTTGCTTGGGGGTTCCCCACCTTACCCCAGGCTGCCAGAACTGTGCAGCCTTTAACCCTCAGGCCTTGCGAGATAGGAAGAAAAAGCTGATTCTGGTGGGTTTTCTACCCATGGAGTCAGCTTCTTCTTCCTCTTCCTCCTCTGTAGCGACAGCCACGGCTGCGGTTGCCCAACCATATGGCCCTCCTCCCCTGTCTGGGACTCACCCTCCCACCTCGTCTCAGGGAGAGCGAGAGGCAAAAAAGGACAGAAAAGAGAGAAGGGAGAGAGAGAGAAAGAAAGAAGCCACAAATGGCGGGCTGAATTGGACCCCTCGGCCCCTCCCACTAAGGTTCTCTCCTCTCCATGGAAGATTACCAAGCCTTCCTCCCCACGGCTCCGTTCCCCACATGTCTCTCCAGAGCCGGAGGAGAAGGCCTGACCATCTTCGAGGTCGTCGTGTTGGCCCTCCTGGCCTGCTTCGGCGGCCTCTTCCAGATCTACTCATAGCCTCTCGGAGGCAGATATGGACCGGATGATGTGTCGCTTCTTGCAAACTCAGCTGCAGATGGGAGTGTTGCTGCCCCCCCTCTCTGGGGGGGGGGAGTTAAGCTCCACTGTTTGCCCCAATAGCTCCTTCTCCGATCCACTGCCAGATTTCGGAGTCTTCGGTCAGGGAGTTGGCGCCGATGGTTATTGCAACCTCGACGCCGGCCATGCCCTCGAGCTTATCAGATCCCTTTTCGGATCCGAGCTCTAGGGGCCGAGAGCTGGGCATCGGATCTGAGGGGGTGAGTGTGTCTTTGGCTCTTTGCGGTCGGGGCACACCATCCACTCGGGTCCGAGTGCTTCGGCTCCGACATAGACCCCTTCATCGCATCCGAGGGTGACGGCCACCTGTCTTAGAGAGGTCGGTTCCCCATCGGCATTCAACGTTGTGGAGAGGGTTCTCTCTAGAGAGGATCGAGACCCCTCATTCTTTCCTCACGGTCCGACCCTGCTCAGCCCGGTTTGTCCTCCATCATCCAGTCCCAGGGACAGTCTTTGTCACTGACGCCCCAGCCAGTTCCCCTGGAGGAACATGAATCCATTGGTGAGCCCCCCTCGGACAGTCCCCCCGAGGAGATTCCTCACAAATGCCTGTGCAAAAGGAGGCGCTTGGACTCCCCTGAGTCCCTCACCAAAGATACTGATTTGGAGGAAGGGGAAGGTTCTCCCAGGTCACCCCCCGACTACGTCCCCTTTGGAGACATTATGAAAATGCTCCGCCAAAGGGGGGGGGGTGGTCCGCCCAAAAACCTTCCATGGACGAGACTGTATTCCTGGAGGCGTTTGACACAGGCCCGTCTACCTCTTGGGTGTCCCCCCCCGGCCGACCCCCTGATCAACCTGATTACCACCAGGGCGTGGAAGGAACTGGACACTGTAAAGCTGATCCCCAGTAGGCCTGACAAGATTCTGAGCCCTCCTGCAGACAAAGCTTCGTGGAGCAAGGGTTCCCCTGTAGATGCCATAGTGGTGGCGGCGAACACCAAAAAGGAACTAGCTCAGGACAGTTCTTCAGTCCATCCCCCTGACAAGGAGTCTCGGGCAATGGACCGTATTGGAAAGTGGATGTTTGCTTCAGCTACCTTCTCTATTAGGGCGCTGAATTACTTGGCCCATGTAATCAGACTGCAGTGGTACCTGGTTAAAGAGTACGCTGAGTCTCCCCCAGAGTCCATGTCAGCCACGGATAAACGGACTTTCTCTGCTCGTATGGCCACTCTCAAATCAGTGCCTAATACATCTGTGCGGCTACTCTCCCACGCCACGGAAGGAGCTGTTAGAGCTAGTGGGTCTGGTATCACCTTAAGGCATCATGCCTGGCTTCGCTTTGTGATTTCTCGGAACCCTTCAAGGCATCCTTCGCGAATGCACCCTTTGACGGTTCTACCCTGTTCGGGAAGACTGTCCGTGAGATGCTGGTCCAGAGTGAGAAAGATGGAAAAACGCTGTCAGTCATCGAAATCTGCTTCTCTACTCCTCAAAGGTCCTTCTCCAGGAACCAGCGAGGGCAGAAGAAGATGTGGTTCTGGAAATCTCAGCAGGCCCGTTATGCTCAGGACCCCTTCTCCCCCAGAGGCCGAGGGGGACAAGGTGGACACCGGCCCAGAGTCAGAGGGGGACCGAAGAACTTCAGGTCACGGGAACCTTTTTCCAACCGACCTGTGCAGCAGCCCTGAAGGGTTGCCCAACTGCTCCTCTCTGGAGGCAGTTGGGGGACATTTTTCGAGGCACCTGGTTCAATGGGAGTCCATCACGACAGATCGTTGGGTGCTTCAGATAATATCCAGAGGCTATTCAATCCCCTTCATAAACAAGCCCCCTTACTCAAGACACCTCCCAGATGTTCCACCCACTCAAAGGGAGGCCGCAGCTTTGGAAATTAAAAAACTGTTAAAAAAAAAGAGCCATCCAGCATGTGCCCACAGACCAGTCTAGATTAGGTATTTACTCCAGGTTCTTTCTGCTGCCAAAAAAGACGGGGGACTTATGGCCAATCCTCAACCTGTCCACAATGAACCTTTTCATTGCCAAGGAGAAATTCCAGATGGTCACGCTTCAGCCCATCCTGCCCCTCTTGCAGGAGGAGGACTGGATGTGCTCCATAGACCTCAAGGATGCATACTACCATATTCTCATGGACAGACGGTACAGGAGGTTTCTCTGCTTTCAGCTAGCGGCCAGTCCTAACCAGTTCAGGGTCCTACCCTTCGGTCTCACTACAACCCCCAGGGTGTTCCCCAAGGTCATGGCAGTTGTAGCGGCCCACCTGAGGCTCCAGGGCATACAGGTCTTCCCATACCTAGACGACCGGCTCCTCACCGCCCCCAGCAGGCATCTACTCTCTCTAGCCAGGGACTTCTTCCTCCATTTATCATCCCAGTTGGTGATCACTATAAATGTCAAAAAGTCATTCCTCCAACCTGTTCAGGTTATAGACTTTATAGGGGCCAGGATAGATTCCCTTCAGGTCAAGGCTTTCCTAACGCCAGACAGACTTCACAGCATGACTCTGCATGTACTAGCTCTTCTTCAGTCTCCTGCTCCCCCAGCAGAGTTAGTCCTGAGAGCTTTGGGGTCCATGGCGGCAGCGATCAATTTGATCCCTTACGCTCGTCTGCACATGAGGTTTCTACAGTGGACTTTGCAAGTCCAGTGATCCATTCTACACCATCCACTAGACTTGCTGATTCTCCTCAGCAGGGTTTGCAGGAACTCCCTCATGTGGTGGCTCCAATCCCAAGCCCTTCGGGAAGGATGACCTTTCGTTATGCCCCTACCCCAGGCCCAGTGACCACGGACGCCTCCCGCCTAGTGTGGGGGGGCATTGTGCAGGCAGGACTGTCCAAGGCACGTGGACTCGGAGACTGTTCTGCATATGAATGTACTGGAGATGAGGGCGGTCCTTTTAGCGTTGCAGGCCCTTCATGCCTTCCTTACTCCGGGGACTATTGCAATCCAGTCAGATAATATGTCTGTGGTCTGGTATATCAACAAACAGGGGGGAACCAGGTCTTTCCCTCTTTGCCAAGATGCAATGAGAGTTTGGGAATGGGCGAACTCCACCAACCGCTTCCTGTTAGCAATGCACATTCCGGGACGGTCCAACATTCTGGCGGACAAATTGAGCAGAACTATCCTCACTCCTTACAAGTGGTCTCTGAATTCTTCCGTAGCAGAACAGATCTTCCTCAAGTGGGGTCAGCCTTGCTGCAATCTCTTTGCATCACCTTCCAACGCGAAGTGCAGCGAGTTTTTTGCTCTAATTCCTCCTTTAGGGGAAGCCCCCAGAGACGCTCTAGTCCATGCTTGGCCGCCTGGTCTTCTTTATGCATATCCACCACTTCCGCTGATGACAAAATATTTGCAGAAAGCTCGATGGTTTGGGAGCAAGATTATCCTCATAGCCCCATTCTGGCCTCGTCAAGTCTGGTTCCCCTGCCTACGGTCTCATCTCATAGCTCCTCTCTGGATCTTGGATCCCCATTCCAGATCTGATCTCTCATCCCTCAGGAATGGCCCCTCTGAACCTGGACGAGGGAAAGCTCTCAGCTTGGCTGATCCAGTTCCCTTAGTTGCCAGGACTCCCGGTATCTCTTCCCTAGTAAAGTCCATTCTGGTGGCGGCACATAAACCCTCTACCAGGAAGATTTACAATAGTAAATGGAAACGTTTTTCCATTTGGGCTTCACGTAAGAACTTGGATCCCTTTACCGCTCCTATTCCAGTGGTTCTAGAATTCTTGTCTCATATTTTTCAGCAGGGGGCCAGCTCATCTACTGTAAAGGTTTAGCTGGCTGCTAATTCCCATTTCCATATTGGGGACAACTTTGGTTCTCTCGCTGCTACCAGAATTTGTAAGGCCTTTCTAAAAGGTACCTTTCTTTTGAGACCTCCTATTAGAAATTCATCCCCACCGTGGGACCTGACCTTGGTTCTTCAGGCATTAGTTGCGTCTCTGTTCAAACCCGCAACTTCCGTTGATCTGAAGTTCTTGTCATGGAAGACGGCCTTTTTGGTAGCCATTACCTCAGCCAGGAGAGTGTCGGAGCTTCAGGCTCTTTGTATCAAACCTCCATACCTGTATTTCACAAGGACAGGGTATCTCTCAGGAGTAATCCCTCCTTTCTTCCCAGAGTTGCTTCAGAGACGAACATTAGTCAATCCATTAATTTGCCGGTATTTTTCCCTAATTACCAGAACAAAGGAGAGTATAAACTTCATTAACTGGATGTTCACAGACAGTTACATTTTTATTTACACAGGACAGCTGTCTTTCGTAGATCTGACCAACTTTTCGTCTCCTTTACAAAACCTTTTCTAGGGAAACCAGTTTCTAAAGTGATTCTTGCCAGGTGGATTTCGAGTTGTATCCTCTTAGCATATAGAGAATCTGGCTTGCCAGAACCAATGGGAGTTCATGCTCATTCTACACGTTCTATGGCAACGTCTGCTGCATTCTGGTCTAGAGTTTCCCTGGATGGCATTTGTTCAGCGGCTACCTGGGCGTCCTCTCACACCTTTATTTCTCATTATAAACTAGATTTGGTGTCTAGAGGAAGGGCTGCTTTTGGCTCTGCAGTGCTCCGGAATATTCTTCCTTGAGGGCCTCCCAAGATTTCAGGTAGATGGGGACTCTGTCCCACAGGTTGCTGATCAAATGAAGTTAACTACTTCAGATAAAGAAGTTATGTACTCACCATAACATTCCATCTGAGTAGGTAACTTCATTTGTCAGCAACCGTCCCTCCCTCCTTCCCCCTAATCTGGATGGTTATTTAGCTGAGCTCGAGGTTTGGATGCTTGAGTTTTGTTTTGTTTTTGAGTCAGGTTTCTCAGGTTGTTTGTTTTGTTATTTTGTGCAGGTGGCAAACGCGATCTGAGGATTGGAAGGAGGTTGCAGGGTAGTATGGGTAAGGGGGAGGAGCTTGGAGCTCGGATCTTTAGCTTGGTATGCTGCCGGCTCAGATCCAAGTTGGATCTGAAACCCACAGGTTGCTGGCAAATGAATTTACCTACTCAGATGGAACATTATGGTGAGTACATAACTTCTTTTTTCGGTGGTGCAGACATATTTGCGGTAATGAATTTTGAGGCACTTGTAATCTGTTATAATTCTTAGCTGAATTTGTATTATCCTTTTCACTACCAGGCCGCTGCATGAAACTGTGAGTCAAGTCTGTATTTTCACATTTCCTGTCTGACCTCTTGAAATGCTGTTGCAATATAGGCAGAATTATCACTCTGGTTGCCTTGATTTTTGACATGTAAACAGCTGTTAATTTTCTAACTATGAATGTAGGGTGCAGTGTATTCTCTCCTAGGCCCAAGTAATTTGTTATTGTAGACTTTTGATAGAAAACAGGGTCCATTCTGCTCTTATTTTGGATGAGTTAATTGGTTATTGGTTTTACTTAACTCATTAATTTTTGTAGCATGTTTTGGTGTATTTTCATTTGACACCCGTGGCTCTGTTATATGAGTTGTATCCCTTAACATGCTAATCCTCTAGTTATAGCGATTAGTATGTCATGTGGTACACAGATGTTCTAGATAAATCTATTTGAATGTAGAGCATTTGAAAGCTGAACTACCTCTCCTGTCTCTTGTATTCGTCTTATATGTTTACATGACATGGTTTCAGAAAGTGATGAAACATATCTGCCAAAAATAGTTGCTTTCAAGACATTTTGTGTTTTGGAGTACATAAGAATAACTTTCAGTGAAAATGTGATTGAACTGCACCTTTGAGGATTTCTTTCATTTAATGGAATTTGATTTAAATCTGTCTATAAGATATATCCCTGATGGAGATGCACCTTAACTTACCTTCCGGTAACTCCTTTCAGTTACCCATTCCCTTGTGACAGTCTCTATGCACACATCAGCCCTAAAGTGGGAATATGGCAGCATTACAGTAGGCAGACAGTACAAGGTGCTTGGCAGTCTTTTGAGGCAGCACTGCAGAACAACATACTAGAGAAGAAGGCAGTCCTTCTGACCTTGTAAACATTCCATAATTCCCATCCCAAAGGTGCAACTGCCATCAAGTCTGACAACATAGTGATGGTTTGGTACATCAACAAACAGGGGGATATCCCTTCACACCCTGTTTGCTAGGAAGCCATGAGATTTTGGGGATAGGCTTTTTCATCCACTCACTGTTAGTAGCCAGCCACATTCCAGGAAAGGTCAACTTGCTAGCTGACATTTCAGCTGCTACCTGCTGATGCCTCACTTGGTTCCTTATCCACTTGCTGGCTTAAAATTTTTATGGAGCAGGAGAAGGCATTGCAGCAACCTGTTTTCTACTTCAGCCAACTGCCAGAGATATAAATACTTAATCCTTTCACTTGTGGAATGCATCAGGGACACTCTGGCCCATTACTGGCTTCATGAACTTCTCTATGATCCCCTAGTCTATTTTCCTGAAGATGTGGTTCATCCAAAAAGCCAAACAAAAGAACAAAAGTCAGTGTCATAACTCATTTGCCTTGATAAATATAGCTCTCTTCTCCTGCTTTACCTTCTGGGGTGGTCGCCACCACTCACTTTACATGGCTAGGATGCCTTTGATCTCCAACCAATCATCTCATGTCCTAAAGCTTCTCTTCCTCCAGTTAACTGCATTGCCTCTCCAGTACTACTAGTTGCCCAGTTCTACTAGTTGCTAGCAACCCATCCTCCTCTTTCTGTAGTAGTTCAGATTATTTCTTCATCACAGAAGCCTACAGCAGCCAAGAATTACAGTAACGGGTAACCAATGTTTGTCTAGATCAATACTAGCAGAGGAATAAAGGCTTCCTTTCCTGCCATTCCAGCCATCTTTGTGTATGGCAGAAGTTTTTGGTTCCAAACTGTAAGTGCTTTTGCTGCAATATCAGGTTATTATAAGGACTCTTGTCATTTGCAAAGGTTTTTTGAAAGACATTGTTATCGACACCTGAGAGCTGATACTATCTTGGGACTTGCATTTTATGTTGCAGATGCTGAGCCACACTCTGCACCTTAGTCTTGCCGACTTGAAATACCTTTCTCTGATTCTGAGTAGCTATCACTACTGCTTGAAGAATTTCTGAATTGTATGCTTTATCAGCTGAATCTTGAATTTTCGTATGTTCTGCATTGTATGGATGTGCACTGTCCACTAAGGTTGACATTTAAGAAGACATAGTATGTTCACAGAAAGACAGTTTTTTGTTGCTTTCTCCTGTAGAAACATTCGGTCCTACTTTTCTAAAGTTGCTTTAGCCAGACTACTTTCTGGGTACATTTGGTTTTGTTACACTAAGTACAGTAAAACACTTCCTTCTTTTCTAAGAGCTCATTCTAATGGAGTAATTGCTACAGCTAGAGATCTTTTTCAAGGATGCTGCAGTAGATGACATTTGTATAGCATTTACTTGGTGTTCTCACAATACCTTCCTTTTAAAGCACTGCAATCTGGATGTGTTGGCCAGGTTTAGATATTCCGTTGGTGCTACAATTATAATGGATCTAGCCTGATAAAAGGGGCTGTCCAAGAGCATTAGCTTGGTACTCTGTCCTACTGTAATGGAGAAGAAATGTGTTGCCAATTGTGAATAAATCTGTTGTAAAGAGAATAAGCAAGGCTGTTTCTGAAGTGTAGCATTTCATTCTATCATTCCTGTAAATTGGGCAAGTCAGCTGTAACCTTTTGCAAAGCAGGCTAAATCACACATGCATAAATTAGAATATAATACGTTATCTCTGTTAGGCTGAATATATATATATATATATATATATATATATATATATATATTTTTTTTTTTTAATCTTACCTTGCCATGTAAGAATACCTGTTGCTCTGTGCTCTTTGTAGTGTTCTTTTAATTCTAGAGAGTCCATGATTTTATTTCACTCTTTCACACTATACCCCAGGTGTGTTCTGATGTCATCAGACAGATGTCTGCTTCACGGGTCTTTCAAGACAATAACTAATAGATTTACCTCAACATTTAGAAGAATAAAGACCTACTTCATGCTATCAGTGTCATATGTCAGGTTATTTAATTTGTGATTTGCAGCATATTAACAGATACTCTGACTGGCTTTCACAGGAAAATATGGGACTTGTGTGGAAATCACTCTGGTATTTAAGTGAGATATAAAAACAGAGATCTGCTATTACAGGTCAGTTAAATTGAAGGCAGCAGTATGTATGTTAAGGATTACTGACTGCTACCAGGTTAGCTGGCACATGATCTCTGCCCTGGTGCTTTTCTCCTGAAGACCTTGGAGTAGACATGACTACAGGGATGTTCATAGGATATGATAGGGACACTCCAAAGAATTAGTTCTGAACAGTATAGACAAGCACCACACAGATGTGGAAGGGGGCTATATACCTTGCACCTTAAAAATGGCGGACATTGTATGCTAAAAGTAGGAATGGATAAGTACATTGAAATGAAGGTCTCTGCAGAAAATGAAAAGAGGGGAAGTATTCTGGATTATTATTACACAGGCAAGAAAAGTAGAATGTAAAGAGAACAACAGCAGGACTGAATAAGAGATGCAGCTCAAGTTTTTTTTTTTTTTTTTTCTCTCCTGTATATGTATAGCACATGCTGTCTAGGTACTAGCTGAATGAACTACGTGACAAACCTTTGGTGAGGGTGACTAATGCTGCAGTCATAAGAGAAACAAAGGTAACTGAGGAGTAGTAGTAGGATGAGGTACTAAATGATTCATAGTATAGAGAAAAGACAGGTAAGGATTCAATATTCCTAAAGGCCATGACAAAACTCCGTAGAATGATCGCAGGATGAAGGGGAAAAGAATTAGGTTCATAGGTAGGTACTAGGTTATTGGCCCTAGGGCCTATACAAGCCTAGCCAAAAAGGTACCCTGGCTTTCGCCACCCAAGAAAATTATTTTCCTGTGCCCCTGTCAAGCAGAACCACAGAAGTGATCCCCGGGGTGAATTTCCTATTACCCATCCAGTCATCAAGATTTTTCTTGAAGAGTGCTAATGAGGAGCTCTGTTTGACATAGATAGGTAGTCTGTTCCAGAGTATGGGAAGTCTCTGGGACAGGAATCTATCCCTCCAGCATGTTCTGAATTAAGATATTGGAAATGAAGCTGAAAAGGATAATGCTGTTGTGTAACCATAGATTACAAGATACAGTACTAAGTACACAGAGGAAAGATGATGACCAGGGTATAAACCCAGTAATTAGATGTGCAGTAAAAAGGACTGCAGTAATGAGGATCTCAATAACTGGTACAAATTACAAGTTATTCATCAGCTTCATGACTTGTAATCTGTGCCTCATGTATATTTTTAATACATATGCATGGCTGACCTTGCCTTGGGTCATGCCTAAAAAAGCTCTCAGAACCAGTGCACCTACCTTATCAACAAATGAATAAGAAGAAATACACTTAAAGTGAACAGAAAAAAATGGTAGAAGACTGTTTGAAGCAGAAGGTGGTAATATAAGAAGAGAAACCAAGGGAGATTGGTCCTAATCATGAGCAATAAGGGAAACAATTTGCAAAGTACAAGTCAGGTAGCTACTATGAAACATTTCACATCTGATACGGTTTCATTATCTTTGAAGAGGTACAGGATAGAGCATTTTGTTGGAACAGGGACCAAGGTCTTTACTTTAGAAAGCCATATTGCATATATTTGTCATGAAACTGGGTGCCTTTATAGAAGGGAGGGGTGGTATGGAAAATATGAGAAACTGTGAATATTTATTAAATTGGAGGTTTATGTTGTATTTATAAAATATGTCAAAAGGAGGAGAAAATGTGATATAAAGATACCACTTTAAATTAAGAAGTTTAGAAGCTGTACCACAGTAGTTTATTGCAGGTTGACGGATGAATATAGAGGTGAAAAGGATGCTCCAGAAGCAGTCTTTGAATAATGCAGCTGGGTTTGTTGAAAGAAAAAAACAAAGAAAAGGTTTGAGAAAAGGTTGGATAATGGGTTAGAAATTATCATAAAAGGTTCCTTAAAACCTTGGGCAACAACTGAGGATTTCACCAGCAATACAAGAGCAGGGCACAGGTAAAATTGTGGTTGGAAGAAGCAGTTGGGAATGGAGGCAACTCAAGTGATGAGTGACTAAACAAGAGGGCTGAATTGAGCTCAGAGTCCAGATGAGTTAGAAAGGCAAAGAGGTATGCCTAGTTGCCACACAAGACCTCACAGGAGTGTTTGTTGGTATTTTATATATATATATATATAAAAAAAAAAATATATATATATATATATATATATATATATACACACACACACACACACACACACACCTCTGTCTCTTTGCTTCTGTTAGTCTAATTATGTATGTATTTCTGTGTGGCTGGGTATATGCATACACATGTATACATACATGTACTTGTCTATCTTCTCTCTTTCTGTGTATATATATATATATATATATATATATATATATATATATATATATATATATATATATATATGTGTGTGTGTGTGTGCGTATATATATATATATATATATATATGTTTACCATCAAATGGTTGAAATGCATTCATTCGATTGACACTTGTTCAAAAGGCTAGTTTCAAAGATTTGTAATGTCACTTTTATTTTTTTTTTTACCAAGTCTACAATCTTGAAACTCGCTTCCTGTTCTACGTCACAGATAGCAAATGGGATTTCATGCACAACTCCCAGAAATACTGAACACCAATTTTACCACGTTCAACATTAGAGAGGAAAAATATTAAAAATTTCGACATTTAAGTTCAGCATTCCAAACACTCTAATGCATTTCAACCATTTGATGCTAAACCAATATATATGTTATGGTCACAGGGTGAGGAAGCCTGATGGGGGTAAATTAGTTTCTACAAGGAGACTGTTCTGGAGTATGTTTTAAATTTCATGACCAAGCTTATGAAGCTTATAATGTTGGTATAAAGCAACAAAAAAATCTAGCATAACCAGAAAACTGGAGCATGAGAATATACAGTTGGTCAAAAGATGATACTAATTCCTTTCCAACAGAATAAGCTACAGGCAGTATGGGAAGATCCTTTAACCGTTATCAGAAAAACAAGTGTGGAAGGTTCCTTTAACTGTTGTGTGAAAGGCAAGTAGTACAATGTAGTAGAGCTGACAGGTATGAGGCAGAAGTACAGACTCCACCATGCTAACATGAGTAATCTTGCCATTAGAGAGACTCTTGTTATCTCCTTTTGGAGGAAGTTGTAGGTAGAATTAGAGGGAGACCTAGTGGTAGACCCTCTCAAGGAGGCTCAGTCTGAGAGCACTGTTGAGGTAGTGCTGTCACAACAACTATCCCTAAACTGTGTTCCAAAAAATCCATGCAGTTTGACAGCAGTTTGGATATCATTTTCATTGCTAAGTCAGAGTGTACACAAACACTAGTTCTCCATATGGATGAAGATCCCCAATGCTCAGTTATGTAAGCTGCTTACAGGGTGCCAAGCAAGTCAAACAAACCATGTGGGAGGAACTTTAGGGTATGAAAGATCAGGAGTAATCTAAGAACCCTAAAATCCTTGGTGCTTACTGGACTGCTAGTGCTAAAGAATGATAGTGGTATCAGGTTCTAAGCACACTGTATAAAGTTAAATACTCCCACAGGTCAGACACTTACCCCATTTCCAGAATTGGTGAATGTTAGAGAAAATGAATGGACAAAGTATCTGAATACTTCTGATGTGACCGAGGATCACTGTCGTGTACCTTTGGACCCACAGCAAGAGAAATATCTTCTCTCATTACTTCTTTTAGTTCATATGAATTTACAAAAATTCTATTTGAGATGAAGAATGCTCTAGCAATTTTTCAGAAGCTGGTATGATATTCATTACTCTGCAGGACATGTTCAACATGTTAAGTTGATACTGGAAAGATTAAAAAAATGCCAAATGGGACTAGCAGAAATGTTTTACCTTGGTTCTCATGAGGGTAGTAAGAGCTTGTCAATGTGGAGGCTATCCAGGCATGACAGCACAGGAAAAGTACTGATAATGCAATATGGTCATAATTCCCACTGCGTCAATGGCATTCTAGGTTATCTGCCAAGGTAAGCCAGTACTGAGCAGGTTTCAAAAGCTCAAGACTCCATTCCTTCCCTCTTACTGTAACTGATGATTCACTGGGCATGTCCTGAGTGGTAAGCTTACAGCTGTCACAGAAAGTGAGTATTCACTCTTTTTCTGCCATCCAAAGAAGAAAGTTGTATGACTCTTCAAAGGATCCAGTGCTGATTTCTCCAGCTTTCTGCACAAATAATCCCTATTTGGAGGCTCCTTCTTTTCATTTTATTATTAGATTTATTATTGTATTTCTATTTTTATGCTCATTTAAAATATTTATTTTAATATTTTATTTCTGTCAGTGTTCACATTAATTTCTGTGATAATTTGTGTTTGTAGCAGTGCACACCTACCAAACTGGACAGATTCCTCCAGCGTTCCATCACATGGAGGCAGCAGATGTAATAGAACCACTGCTTGTGTTACACAATGGCAAAAGATTTTACTCCAGAATCTTTTTGGTATTAAAAAAGGATCATTCTTGGAGACCCATCTTAGATTTGTCATTTCTAAACACCTTTGTAAATTTTCCTAAACTCAAAATGCAAACCTTACAGTTGGTCCTAGCATTGCTACCAGGCCGCTATTTCGTGGGGACTGTAGATTTTAAGGCTGCTTATCATGATATTACTATTGCTCTCATTTTCAGGAAAGTTTTAGATTTGGAGTGTCTGGCTTACATTATCCATTTTCTGTATTACACTTTGAGCTATCTACTGCACCTTATTGGTTTATAAACTGTCTGGCTGCAGTGGTTACATATTGCAGAAACCTAACCAGCCACATTTTCCATATATAAATGAATTGTTGATTTGTGCAGATTCAGTATCCAAGTTTTCAACTATAGCTTCAAAAGTGGCTTTGTATGGAGAATGGAGGACTGCAATGGTTATCCCACTTCACAAGGGTGGACCATCAATTAACCCCAGAAACTACAGATCTATTAGTCTATAGAAATAATCAACAAAGACATAGGCAACCTTTAAACAGTGAACTCAACCCAGTTTGGCTTTAAAGGAAGGTCATGCCTACTAAACGTGGTGGACTCTGAGAAGGTCAACAAGGCAATGGATGAGAGAAAAATAGGCATACTGCCTAACTGGACCTGGCTATGGTGTTCAGTACAATACCCCACTATAGTATAGTTGATGAACTAACAAAATTGACATAAATTCCTATATATCTTACTGAATTGCCAGATGGCTCACAGGCAGGACCCTGGCAGTCAGGAGTGATGATACGACCTCCAGTAAGAGAACAGTCATCAGCAGAATACCTTAGGGATCCATGCTGGAACCACTCCTGTTTGGTAGCTACTTCTCAGAGATAATGTCAAACATCTTTGGCTGACCAAGTTTGCAGATGACTACAAATTGGGAGCTATCTTAGATTGCCCCATGGCATAAACGTCTTACAAGGGGATTTAACACAGACAAATAACTGCTGCCAAAGTCACAGACTAAAACTTAATGTTAAGAAATGCACTGCAGTGTCTTTTTGGAAAACTTCCATCCAAGTTAATTACTCCATCAATAAGACACCCCTAAGAGTTGATCCAGTACTCAGGATCTGGTAACATACATAGACAGTAATCTGGACTTTAACCAACATTTGACCAAGGTAGCAAGAAACTAATTCTATGTCGCCCAACTTATAAGTGAGGTCATAGCATCCATGTCCAAGGAAGCCATATTGCCACTTTATTTGGCCCTTATCAGTCCCATCATTGAGTATAATGCTCTGTTCAGCTTGTACCTGACCAGATATATGCAGCAGTTGGAATGCCCACAAAGGTTCTTTACCAGAAGAATCCAGGGTATAAACACAGTGTCCTATACAAATCTCCTTAAAGCCTTGTCTCTTTATGCTGTCTCCTACAGGTTACTGAGAGGCAATCTATGCCTGGCATACAAGGCATCTCCAGAGCCAGCTCTGATGACCTTTTGCACATCTACAAAATGAACGCCATCAGAACCACTAGATCAAAGAATTAAAACTTTACTTGTGACTAAATAAGACATGTTAGTGAGACAGATATGTCTCTCAGGGGATCTCCATGCATTGAAACAAGCTCCCATCCATGTGAAGCAGAGTCCATCCCTAAATCTATTTAAATGTAACCTTGACCACTGGATGGAAATCAAAAATTCACCCCAGGTCTGGTCCCCTTTTCACTGATAGAAGCAGACTGTAACACCCAAACTAACATAACTCAGCATAATCTCTAGAAACTTCCTAACTAACATACCCCCCCCACAAATAAGCATCCTTGGTCCATAGGGACACAACTGGGCTGGATTGCACTGCTAGGCTTATAAAGGTCCTGGTGGTGATTAGCCTAGTATATACTTATGAATCAATGAACCTATAAAAAACTGTGTTTGTAGAATTTACTCACCACACTGGATTTAACAACTCTCTGGATCAAGGTCACTAGACTCTCCCATACTGTTGGCAATGGGCATCTTGGCAAGGGAGTAATATGGGAGCTGATATTGGTGCATTCAGTGACTGGCTTAATGGGTAGAGTCTATATGTTTCCTGCACATGTGTATAGCCCCAAGGAGGTTGATGTGTAGTGGGCCATGCAATGTAACCCCACTCTTTAGTGCGTGTGTGATACAACTTTGGCTAAGCCTCCTTATAGACTGCACCTTTATGTACCCCATAGTCTTCGCAAGAGATTCTGTCCCAGATGCATGCCCCCCCCCATCCCTCGACAAGGTATCCAAGCCACTAATCAAATTCAGGCCTTCTGGGTCACCATCAAAGCTTTAGCCCTCTGTACTATCAAGTATGAAATTTAGGGAATGTTTTAAATATTACCAAATGTCAGAAAATCATATATTGTGCATCCTTTGCTGTCAGTTAACTACTGGGATTTCCTCTACTCTAATTCCTATCTCAGCTATTTCTTCTTTTCCTCACTCATATTTGGGGGCACACCTGCCTATGTAGGTAGTGGTATCATGTATCAGCTTAGGAGATCTTGCCGTGCTCCTGCATCTGACATTTCTTTTCTGCTGTCTCATAATTTGGATCGTGATTCTGACCTTTGCCATAGAAAAGTGCCCACATTTTAGGCCTGGAAAATGCAAACTATACTGGTGTCCATGTGACCACCAGATAAACTATGAGCCAAGACTAATAATGGCATCATGGTTTATACCTTGTGAGAGAAGATCGTGGTGTCCAGTACTGCCATACATGTCTGTTTTTTACTCTGACTATCCAGTGGTACATAATGGAGAAAATCCAAACCTACCTTACAACTAACAGGATGAAAACTGTCAAGACTGCTCAGTTCAGGGCCTGACCAGAAGATCCCTAATATAATCCCAGGCTGCTGATAAACCACCATGAGAATATCAAGGAAAGAGTGCAGGCAACATGTACACCCTTATGGAGGTAAAAACCATTCCTGAGATGTTCTCTCATTCATTGGATTTCATTGTTTCCGCCTCATCTAATAGCAGATGAAGCTTAAACTCATCCACGCTTTAGTGTCTAATGAGAGCTCACAAGTGGTGTACATGCTGCAACATTTTTAGGGAGATGACCCAGGGGCTATAGTACCTCAAGAAGTCCTATTTCTTTTGTGAAAATTTAAAAACACAAACAAAATCTAATGGCCTGAGTGATAGCACCCCTCCCACCACCACTGTCAGGGGACTTGATCTGTGTCTTCTTATTTATGACCTGCTTTAATGTCACACAATAGCTCTAGCCTAGTAATTTTCCCTGGAGGGGAAGATTCATCACATTGGTGTAATATATTGGCTAGGTCTAACACGTTTTCATGCATTCTATTTAGAAATACTAGGATGTCTGTGTTATATCCACACATCTGCCATAAAACTGGGCTTTCTGTTAATTCCATTAACCCACACCTCCACCTTTAAAACTAATATGTTGCAGGAGTTAAATCATTAACACCTGTGTGGTGCGAAATGTCACACTTCCAGCTTTCTCCAACAACCTTCCAACTCATATCCACAAATTCCAGTGACTACCATAACCATAACCCCTTTTTTGCCCTCCCAGGAAGATGCTAATTTGAACAAATGGATTTATTTCTGCCTGCACATGTATGATTCATCTTGCCAGGTCTCGTGCACTGCCATTCATACAGAACTAGTTCAAGCAACTAACCCTTAGAATGTCTGCTGACTCTTTATCTTTGAATTTTGCAGAAATTATATTCAGCAGTCAGCTGCTTCAGTGCTGCCCTCAGGTATGTAAAAACACGGGCAACTATGTAATTTACTGTTGAAATCCCACCTCTTCATTTTAAGCTAATAATCATTTGTAGTCTGTTGAAAACAGTAATGTATATTGTATTATGTTTTCCCAGGTGGTTGCCTGTCATTTTTCCAGCAATCTTCACTGTGTGCTTTCTGTAAATATTGAATAATCTTTTGTATTGTTTTTGCAGGGAGTCAACAGTGCTGAAGAGTGGAAAAAGCACAGTAATGCAATCTAAAATTAAAACATACCAAATTACCAAGAAAACAAAACAGGCGTTCCACCACGGCTTAAAACATGCTAATAAACTCCAGAACTTTAATAAAATGTGGAATTAAAATCACATAAAGCAAATAAATGGATGGATTAGCACTTTTGGACGTAGCCTTCTTCAGATCCTGTTTAGCAAGCCAATCACCATGCTTAAAAAAAAAAGAGTCCAATCATAGTCACACAAAAAGCTCATCCCTTTTTCTTTTTCTACGCCAATAAAAACAGAGCAAAAAGCTAATTGATGACATCACTAAAAGGGGATACAGTGAGAGTAAGATAACGATGGATTTGGAAGCTGCAATGAAGTTAAGGTTGCAAAAAGGCTATCCATACTACTCGAAGAAACGTATTAACAGGAATAGAACAGTAGGGCAATGTCAAGCAGAAAATAACTTTTGATGCACCCTAACCTACAGTACAGATAATTCTATCATCTGTGAGGTTATTATGAAATACTGCTCTGTTTTGACCTCAGACACAAAAATTAAAGAAATTGTAGGTGAAGCTCCAAGATTCATTTTTAAAAACAAGAAAAATCTAAAAAGATTGCTCTGTTTAAAGAATGGATTTGAAAGTAACATATATATACATACATATATATATATATATATATATATATATATATATATATATATATATATATATATATAAGAATTCTATCAGTAAATGAAAAGGCACATGGAAATGTGGCTTTTGAAAAGCTTGTCCACATATTCATACTAATAATTAATTTATTCATCCCTTAATTGCAAAGCTTGTCCACGTATTCATACTAACAATGAATTTATTCATCCCTTAACAGGACTGAGTTATTCATTTCATGGTTTATGTCACCTGTAACAACAAGAATATTATTTATATTGCTGTTTGTGAGCTATGCCCTGCCTACTATGTTGGCAAGACCAATAGAGCTTTTAAGGAAAGGATTTTCTACCATCTGTCTAATATAAGAAATAATGTGCCAACAAATGCTTTATTCAATCATATAAAAGTGAACTGCACCCATACATTTACATTTATGGCTCACTCAAATGAAAGAAAATAAAATAGGGGAGATTTATTCAATAGAACTGAAGTGGAGGCAACCCGCTGGATTATAGAACTGAGAGCTGATCGCCCACCAGGGTTGAATGGAATAGTTCCATTAAAGCCAGTTTTGAAAGAACGCGGTCTGATGAAGCGGAAGTAAAAAGTAATTTAAAGGGTGTATCCACTTAAATTTCAGCTATTGGATCACATCAGAGGTGTGTTCCTTTAATTCTGATTTGATTGGTCAGTAGAGGGGCTGTCTCGCCTTGTTCTTTGTATTGGCTTAGGAAAAGAAAAAGGGATGAGCTTTTTGTGTGACTATGATTGGACACTGTTTTTTTAAG
The DNA here is from genome assembly GCF_019279795.1 of Protopterus annectens. NCBI lineage: Eukaryota > Metazoa > Chordata > Ceratodontiformes > Protopteridae > Protopterus > Protopterus annectens. The sequence goes on from NC_056743.1 coordinate 1,030,313,170, forward strand.
CATGGTGATTGGCTTGCTAAACAGGATCTGAAGAAGGCTATGGCTAAAAGTGCTAATCCATCCATTTGTTTGCTTTATGTGATTTTAATTCCGTGTTTTATTAAAGTTCTGGAGTTTATGAGTATGTCTTAAGTAAGTTTTAAACCATGGTGGTACGCCCATTTTGGTTTCTTGGATTTTTCTTGTTTGCTGGACTACCTTTAGTAATGTCACAGGGTTTTGCTTGCTTACATACCAAATTAAACTAGTACCAATATGTTTTTTTTTTCTAAATAATAGGTTAAATATCCTAAATGCCTTGCAGCATTATGTAAATAAATGTAGGTAATGCACCTAAGTGCAAGCTATTTTAAAGATTTAGAGTCTTCAGGTGGAAATGCCTCCACAAGTATTTTATATCCTAGCTAGGATTAATGATCTATTCCCATCACTACCTCACAAATGCTGTAGTTGTAATGAGAGACATGCCAGTAATCTAGAGCATATCTTTTGGTAGTGTAAGTTATAGACTGATTTTAAGATGCAAGTCCAAGGATTGACATCATGGGTCCTATAAAGTACCATTATGGTCATCATGGCTAACATTCTACTTAACTGGAGTCCTAACTTTGATATGGGGGGAGGGGCGCAAACCTAAATTGGCTTGCTTCATTTTATTGGTGGGAAAACTGTATTATGAGAAGATGGAAAAGTAAGGACTCTTCCATTATAGAAATGGTAGTAGGGCTGATGCAAGAAATCAGAAAATTTGAATTAAAATCCATGCATGGATCAGAGCACAAGAAAACTAAAAAGAAGTGACAGATAAGTGGCCAGCTCCAAGAATCTTCAGTGCCAGATCCGAGCACCTGCTGGAAATTTACATGAAAACAACAGGTAGAACAATTCAGCCATTACTGAGATAATATATTATAACTTGTAACTTTATCATTATGGGATGTTGAAGGCTGTTAAAGCTATTTTCTGTTTGTTGTATATCTGATTGAAAGCATCAATAAAGCAATGTTTCTTGATCAACAAACTGTCTCCTTGCATAATTACTGTAGTATTACCATTTGTTTAGATCCATTTATCCATGTCATAGTCTTAGGCATCAGGATTTTGAAAAATAATCCAATTCATAAAAACAAATTACTATGTGGATTTAATAATCTATTTTCATGTGGGCCCGCACCCCCATGTTGAGGGCTTTACACATTGCACCCCATTGCCTAACACAATCACCTCTGAGGTTACTGCTTTGGTAAAAGAGAATTTTTTTTCATACTAGATTTCCAAAGAAAGTGCTGAAAGGAATAAAACAAATTTCCAGCTTGCTTAAATGTGACTTCAACCAGCTCCACTGTATCTTCTGCATGAAAAACAGACAACATAAATGCCTGAGATATGCTGAGTAATGCTGTACTTGTATTAAATGTCTCAACAGATGCTTTAGGAATCTTTCATCTGATTAACTCTGTTTTATTGTTTTACATATAAATAATGCAGCAAGTTATAAACTAGACCATACCAAAAGAATTCCTGCTCAAGAGCAAATATTGCAAATAACTAAGCAGAGTTACCTTAGGTTTCACTGGTCAGTGATACATTTTTATCCTAATCTTTTTTACGTAATAAATTCATAGGAAGTCATCCATTGTCAGGAATAACTGTTATGCAGACTGATAGCTACACATGCAAATAGAGACAATATTTCTGTTAAGGAAGAAGCAAGACTGACCCAGCATTAGGTATGCTCCTACCACTCAACTGTCCAGACTTTTGCTTCTTATGTTTAGTCTGTGCCTCATAAAACTTGTGGTTTCATGTTAAATTGCTGAGGATTGAAGTCACTAAATAATGACATACATTTGTTTCAGACTTCATGTCCTTAAGAAAATGCATGCTAATACAAATCCTGTTATTCTAGCAACGTTTTAAGTGTATAAGAGCAGTGTTTATAGGTTCTTAGGTTCATAAGTGTGTACTATACTAATGGCCACAAGGGCCTTTTTAAGCCAAGCCATGCATCCCAAATCTCTGACAAGTTCTAGTACCCATGATAAGTGTAAGCAGGGACCTGGGAGATGAAGCATTTACAGGCGGCCTGTATCCATTAGAGACATAGTTGCCAAACCAGAGATGAATTTATTTTTCCCCATCCAGTTGTCCAAGTTACACTTTAATTGGGTTAAGGAGGAGCTCTGCTTCACATTGATAGGTATCCTGTTCCAGAAAAGTTCTAGTCTCTGGGATACATACCTGTATCTCCAGCAAGTCCTATTTATATCACAGGCAAGGATTGTCTTTAGAATAGATAATTTTGGTGCCGTTTGTTTTATGGATATGCAGGACGTCCATAAGGGCAGGGTCTGAAAATGCCTTGTATGCCAGACATAGATCTCCCCTCAGCAACCTGTAGCAAACAGAATACTAGTATAGGGCAGTCTGCATAGAACATTTTATTTACACCCTGTAATCTTTTAGTGAGGAACCTATGTGGACGTTCCAATTGTTGGATGTACCTGGTTAGGTACATACCAAAGGGGGCATTTTTCTCAATGATAGGTCTGATGAGTACCAAATACAGTAGAACAATGACATCCTTGGACCTAGATGCCATACCTTTGTTTATAAGTTGCACAACATAGAATGATTTTCTCACTGCTGTAGACAGGGGATGGTCAAAGGGTAGATTACAGTCTGTGTGCATCCTCAAGTCCCTGACTACTGGTCAGTGGGTCATCTCTTAGGGGTGTGTTTTCACTGTGATAGGTACCGGGGTGGATGATGTCCTGAAGCATACTATTATGCATTTCTTGGCATTTAGTTTTAATCCATGGCTCTGACACCAGTTGTTTATCTGTGTCAGCCCTTCCTGGAGAACATCTGTGTCAGTAGGGGATTCAATGACAGCTCCTAATTTGCATTCATATGGAAACTTAGTCAGCCAGTCCCTATTTTTGAGCCTTTGTCCCTCTATTATTTTAGTCTTTGCCCGGATTTCTTGTGCTTAGAAGTAGGGAGGTATGAGTGTATTACATATACACAAACACATAAAAAACAACCTTCCCCCCAGGAACAACCCAGAAATAATACAAATTAAATATTTGTGTATAGGTGGACTTTAACAAAGACGTAACTGTATTTCCCTTCAGGAAACTTGCTGTAGGTATTACAGAATGGGACCTTGTCAAACCCTCTTCAGTTTTGTGTAAGTTTTAACAAGAAGTAAAAGCTCCCTTCTGTAGATGACAGCAGGGCATGCATATTTAAACACACTTAACTGGTGTATGTTATCATTCTTCACTCATCAGTTGCTGTCAATGATAAAACACAGTTACTGACATCAGTGTTTTGTGTCTGTTAATTCGGTGTTTCTCATCTAGCTTCTATAGTCAGATAAGTGAAAATATATATTTTTTCTGTTAATTATTGTATTTGCACATTTTTTTTATTAATTATACAAATTGCTAGTTAAATGTCCTTGTATCTCAGATTGGTTTATAATAGGAAGTGTGAAAGGCAGATCACCCTGTGTCTGTTTACTTTTTTATCTAAATAATATAAATAATTTATTGATGCTGTTGAGTTTTGTAGAGAGGGTCAGGCAGCTTCCTGATTCCATAAAAAAAAAAAAAACATCAAAACAGTGAAATGAACTGAAAAATCAGTGAAAATTAGTCACCCTCAAAAATAGGCAGAGAATTCTAGAGAAAAAAAATCTAGGAATAAAAAACATCATGACCTTTATAAGCTTAAGGTATTATCCCACATACAACTGTTGAAGTTCCGTTTCAGCTATTCCGTCACAGGAACTCATACAGTACTTGTTTGGCAGAACATACCCAGAAACCTTTTTTAGTAAAGGTTCGGGTGTGTTTACTTCTAAAGTCCTCACTTTGGTAGTTCCTGAATTGCAATTATCATGCTGATCTATCATCAGGTTGAAATCACTGGATTCCTGACTTCTGGTGGCTGAAGGTCATAGGTCACTATTAATTTATTTTATTTTACTTATTTGTTGACTGGATTAGTCCCATTAGACTAGTAGTCTATTTTCAGGAGTGACCCAGGGTGGTATTATAGTACTAGGTGAAATCTTTCCAGTGCATTGGGTAACTTCCCATACTCTTTTTGATAGATGCTGTGGGATTTCTTTACATCTACCTGAGCTATCTGCAACTCAAGCATATGGGACCTCAGTTTATTGTCTTATCTGACGGATGATACACTCATGAGTGTAGTCAATCCCCATACTGCACTGCTGTGTCACCATGGATCTACCCTGTATGGGAATAGAACCGACAGCCCTTTGCACCAAAGGCAAGTTTGCTACCTGTCGCACACCTGACATTGACTCTGACTAATGAAGTAGAAGACGTGAGGCATATTTAGACAAATGAGGGTGTTATACAGCATTTTCATCTCTAAAGTATCATCAGAGACTCCTACTACATATTATATTAAGCTGATAAAAATCTGACCTTGGAAAACAAGTGACTATTATTCCATGGTATAATCATCTTTAGCAATGCTAATGCCATTTACACCAGTTGCATTAGTGACAAAGATTTTTGTTTTAATTGTACATCACTTTGTGTACCAGTGGCTGAAATATATTTAAAACACACCATCCACAGCTCTATTTATATATCAGATAGCAATTCCCCTTATGTTTAATTAATGATGTAAACCTCTGTTCAATTTTGGATTTAGGCTAAAAAACTCATTAAGACCTGGTCATTGTATTAGCATAACAGTATGATCCAGTTATGTTCTTTGCATTCAGTTTTATTTAAAAGGTCATCTTTTCCACAGTCTAGATATACTAACCAAAGCAAAAAAAAAAAAAAAAAAAACTTGAATTCATATTCTTTACCATATTTCAGTAATGTTTAGCTAGTGCATTAGTTCAACCACCTTTTCTATCATAAATATTCTCAGCAACATGGTCTTTGAAACTATCGTCTTGCCAACATGGAATGAAGAGAATTTGTTACACTTAGCGTGATATACAAGATTTATACTTTCCCAGGCTGCATATAAACAATACATATATTTGTTACAGGTGGTGGGATGTATAGCATATTTTTTTCTATAATAACAATAAGCACATTTATTATATGGGGATGTGCCCATTGTTGTTCATGGCCATAGGTGGGGATGAGGAAATACAATGACAGGTTCATTGTAATGTTTGTCCTATGAGTCAGCACTCATTTCATCACTGCAGTTTGGTACAATACCTGCAGTACTGCCACTGATGCACCAATCTGCTAGTCAGTCATGTAATCCCCCTCTATGTCACTTGTGAACTAGACCTGAAGGTACTTAAAACTTATCTACATGAAGTAGTTGGGCTTCACCTCTTGTTAAGAAAACTAACCATTCACCTTCAGCAGAAAATCATGACCTCTGATTTGGAGGCACTGACATTCATTCTAATTGTTTCACAAATGGAAGCAAATCTCTCTGGTGCACACTGGGGATCACATTTATTAGTAATAAAGAGGTAACAGCATCTGCAAATAATAAAGATGCCAACTTCATGTCCCTAAACTGAATACTATCCAGACCGTTGCTGTGATGACATTCTGCCTGTCAACATCACAAGCAGGGAGGAAGACAAGACATCCCACTGGTATGCCTCCTCCAAGTCCACAAAACACGTGAGGAGTAGTGGCAAAGACACATACCCCCCCCCCCCCCAATATCTGTACAACAAGAAAACGTTAATCTATTTGTCATGGTTAGGAGAGAACCTTGATTGTTCCTCCTGGCTTGCTAAAGCAACTACTGGCCAAAATTTCCCTTCAAGCAACCTAGCAATGCTTTCCAGTGGGAGTTAAGGATTGAGATCTCTCTCTAACTGGAATACTTGCTCCTGGTCTTTTTGAGAAAATGGAACCTGTACTGAAATTTGTCGGTCCAGAAGTATTGTCCTAGATTTCTACACAACACTGAAAAGGCATGCTAACAACTACACCCCAACAAGTCTAGTACCTTAAGCATTTCCTACCAGATTTCATCCACTCCTGCATCCTTACTGTAACACAACTGTGACCTCATCTACTGAAATAGATTCCACAATCTCCTTCTGTCACTACCTCCAAAGGCTTGTTTACCAGATTCAGGAGTTCCGAGTGATCATCATAATCAACATTGTCATCATCAGACAATCCATCCATATTTTTTGCTTTTACTGCCTCTTGCCTTCTTCCTGTTTGTCCCAAATCTTCTTCACCAGATTGTCTTCTGCATTCCTGCATATATTCCTGAACCACCCTTGTCAACCCAGACAGTCCTCATATTCTGTTCTGTCTGCCCCAATATGTACATTTAGGTCTCCCATTATCAATATCACCAGATGTTGTCTTGCTTTATTGAATAGGTCCTGCAACTGCTGCCTGAATGGACTCTTTACCTTGTTATCACAACCCTGATGTGGGGCATAGGACAAGATTATGAATAGTGCCCTGTCCTTTCATTGGATACTGATTGCCATAAGTTTGTCACTAATTCTGATGACATCCCTCACTGTCTTCTGAAGCATCTCCCTCACCACAATTTCCTCACCATTTCTGGTCTGTCCTACCCCCTGAGTAATAGACTCTGAATACCAAACCTGGATACAGAGGATGCCCAGCCTCCACAATACCATCAGGTCATCCACTTCCAGAATGCATTCTATCAGCAAACATCAACTGAGTGTAGTAACCTTAGGTTCATAGGTTCATACGTGTGTACTAGGCTAATGGCCCTGGAGTCTTTACAAGCCTAGCCCATAGAAGTGCCCTGGCATCATGCCGCCCAAAGTTAGTTCCCAGTGCCTCTATCAAGTAGAGCCACTGGAGTGATCCCCGAGGTGAACTTTCTATTTCCCATCCACTCACAAAGATTCCTCTTGAAGAGGGCCAGTGAGGTGCTCTGCTTGACATGTATGTAGCTCATGCTTGGCAGTTTGATTTGTTTTACAGCCAGCTGTTGCTCAACACAGCTATTCCAGGTAAACAAAGATGGGCAACTGGACACAGGCTGTCCACTAGCTTATTGACCCATGGTTGATGGGCTTTATGGCAGGCACAATGGCCATTAGGGGCACATAGATTACTCCCACAATTAACATGGGTCCCTGGCATAGATTGGGTCCTCAGCCCACTTATCAGCAGCAAGTACCCATGCCCATTTTGGTGACATTAGTCAGTATGATCAAATCATCTAGAGCCAATTTTTACACCGTAGAGTGGATAGTCCTGACATGGGCTATTATTTGTGACCCATTTTCTAGTTCAAGGATACCGTGTGTCAGAGTTGATGCCCAAAATCAGTGGTCTGTACAACTCTTCCCCTAAAGTCATCATCTAGAGTTTGTGCTGATGCCCAGTGCTCCATGATTGGGTGAGTTTGAGGTGGATACACCAAGCATGTTTTTGGGAGATGGCTGGAACCCCACAAAGACACTGGGTGAACATGCAAACTCCACACAGTCATTGGCCAGAGGTCAGGATCAAACCTTGTACCTTGCGCATGAGAGGCAAGGACCTTGATCATTTTTGCAGAGTGATCCTTCTACCTTTATCAATGTCCTCATGTAAGGTTTATATTTCTCCATCATTGTAGAGAACAGCATAGATAATATCCTTAGTCATCAGATGGTTATCCAGAACCTCTTTGTGGCATCCAGAAATTGTTCAGCATGATTTTGATAAACTCCTTGCATACCTGACCTTTGCACTGATGACTACTACAGCTGCTAAATTTTTGGCTTCTATCTATCAGTCAAATCCAGGGACCCCCCCCCCCCCTTCTAGCATTGCACAGAAAGCCGTCATTAACCAGACAGCTTCCTTCCTTCATTGCTGGTGTCTAATAGCAAGTCTTAGTTTACTGCCGTGACAATTAACTACTATCTTTAGGCCATGTTTCCATGTCACTACCTCAGCAGAGGTCTGGACCAGGACCCATTCAGACTGCATTTACCAGCAGCTCAAAGTAGAGCTAAACTAATTTCAAAATAAAGCATTAGTTAAATATTTCTGCAAGATTTTCATTATATGTGTAGGATCCCTGTGCCTATCCATCTGATCCAACCAACTGACCCAGGTCACCACCAAAAGATGTTTAGTAGATATATCATATTGTTCTTGGTCAAAGTATCCAGAACATATAATGTCAAGTCTGATGACAACTATAAAGGTAATTACTGACATGCACTGGTGATAACTACACATAAACATCCTTTTGTTCAGCCATGGCATTTATTATGCCTTGACAAGCACATAAGTATCCCACAAAAATTCAGTTATCATATCAGTGTTGAAATCTACCTGTAGAGCTATAGAATTCATTGTTATTACTCTATCTAGAAATGTATACATAGTGTTCAGATGTGATGAATATTTTGTAGACCTGTTAGGTAAATATGTACAAACTCTTTTCCCCCTCTCTCCTTTCCCACTCTAAACTATCGACCTCCCCACCTCCTCCTTTACTCTCTTCTTGTCCTAACTTTCCCCTCTCTGCTCATCTCTGCCTTAGTTCACTTCCCTATTAAATCACCCACATGTAACCTATGTAGTCCTTGCCCCTACTGATATATTTCTTCAGGAGGAACAAATATATTTGTAAATATCTATTACGGTTTTAACTTCTGTTTTTGCATTTGTAGGAACTAGCATATTTGTAAATACTACTTATGTTTTTTGTAATTTCTGTTTTTGCATTTTTACTAAATTGTACCCTCGAATACCATGTTTTTAGATGTACTTTTGTACTACTGTTTACTAATAACTTGTTTGTTACGTAAATTGTCTTTATGGCGCTTTTCTCCCCAGGACTCCATTGAAAATGGGCTCCTCTCAGCCCAGTGGACCATCCTGGCAAACAAACTGCAAATAAATGTACAAACAACAGTGTCATTTCTGCAACTTGCTGTCACCTTGATGTGACCTTCTCATTTACCACCATGAACTGCAACTGAATGGCACTAAACCAGATGCTTAGGAGCATCCCCTCTTTTGAGGCTGTACCTTTGCAGAGCTCCAGCTCTAGAGAAGAAAGAGACCACCCTTACATGAGCAATCTGGCCACAAGACTAATTTACTGTGTAGAGCTAAGACCAACTAAATGTAGCTGGTACTTTTCAACCTTCTGCACGCACTTTGGCCTCTGACTTCTTCCCCAGTAGCTAAGTGACCGAACAGACAGTTCCTATTTCTAGAGTCTATTCCTTCTTAATCTCTCTCACGAATGACTACCACTCATAGTATCTTCCTTTCATAAGTCACTTCAATTTGGGCACAAAACTGTAGGTAGAGCAGAGAGCAGGGGGCAGCTACCCCAGGTGCAAGCTGTTAGGATGCGCAATCAGCACTATAAATGTGATGCCAGTCAGTCTCTGCAGGTCAGCACAATAGCTGGTAATATTTTAAGCAGCTGTAACTAATATCATGGCTGCTTAAATTATTTAAAAGACTACAAAACTGTATGTTAGTGTTAGAAAAATATGTAGTAGTAATATGCATGCTTAGTGCATTTAGGGCATTCGAGATTTAAAAGGGTTAATACATTTATTCTGTTCACACTGCATGAATCTGCACAGCCATTAGAAACTTAACAAGAAGCATTCTATTTTCTGCTAATGTCAGCAAATAACAAGAAGTAATTCATTTTTGCTAATGTCATGAAAATTAACAAAGGGATATTGATTTCTGCTTATGCCATGAGAAAACATGCAGCTGTTAGAAGCTATTGATAAAGAAAACAATAGATGCTTGAAAGTTTAAACTGTAGTCAGCATTACTTGTACTAAAGCTAGAAATGTACCTTGAATCTAGGTAAAATGTAACACATGTATTAGAACAGTACAATAAAAGAACTGAAATGCTAAAATGGACTGACATAAACCCAAGGCCAGGTTGTTTTTCTCAAAATGTTTTTGCAGAACGACAGATATTTTAACTTGGTCAGCAATAAGTCTAACAATATTTTCTGCAGAACATACAGAAAGCTGTGTCTAACTACGTCAGCAATAGAATGTAACATTTTCTATGTGACAAGAAAAGAATTGTATAAGTATAACCTACTAGTTGTTAATCATTTAGACAAACCTTGTGCATACATGATTTGTCTCCTTGTTGCATGTAATAAAGGGTGCCTTGCTTGAACCTAACGTGAATTGGTCTTTGAAGTTTTTTTCTTTGACAAATTGGTCCTTCGGACCAGATCCCTCTCTTCACCTTGGATCAGATGGGCCAGGTGGTTGAAACTGTACGGTAAAGAAACCAAATCGGTTCTTCTTATCTGAAAAGTCCTCAGACTGAATTGTCGTTCAAAAGAGGCCAGACACTTTCTGATCTGCGACTGAAAGACGGGTCTCCGTGAATTGGTGATCAAGGGCTCAGGTAAGGTGAATCTACTTTTTTCTGTTTTCTGTTTTAGATCAGGGACTAGATGTGTATTGTTTTTGTTAGACTGTATTTTTCTTACAAGTCAGGGACAAAAAATTATTACTGTCTTGTCATAGATCAGGAGAAACAGAATAAGTAGGCAGTCATTCTGAAGAGACTATAACAAAATCCGTGGTCCCACGTTAAAAAATAAGAGAAGTTACGTAACGATAAAAGGGTAGAACAAAATGGGTAATAATTGCACAAAAAGACCCCAAAATCTGCCGTTAACAGAAGACACAAAATACATGCAGTCGCAGTGCGCTGACAATATTAAATATTATTCAAAATGGGTTAATAAGTACGAATTTGACAGGAAATTAGAAAAATCCTCGCTTATCAAACAGCTCAAAACCGATTCTAAAGGTCGGGTAAAAAAGCAATGTAAATTAGGAATTCCTCAGGCACACAGGTGGATTGAGGAAGTAAACCGCAGGGAACAAAAGAATAAAAATTCGAAAGCAATGTTTTTAGACAAAGAGGACAATAACTTACTAATAGCATCAGCACCTCCGCCTCCCTTACCGGAATATGAAGCAAGTGAACAGGTTAGTCCACCCCCACAATATCCTGTGGTCACTGAAGAAATAGGCATTATAAAAATAAAACCGTATATTAGAGATCCCATCGAGACCAGGTCTCGAACAAAGGCAGGTAACTCAAATGAAGGCATCGAGTTATGGCAAATGGTTAAAAATTCATGATCTATAAGTGAAGGAAAAAAATATGTCCACTTATAGAAGTACCCATCCCTCAGGCAGGTCAGGACAATCAGGACCCAACTATTTTAGTGTATAGACCTTGGACTCCGGAGGATATCCGGAAAGCCACTGAGGGAATTCCCCATCCAACAGTTAATTTTAGAAAATTCTCTGAAGACTTACAATGAATGAGGCTGAGTTATAACTTAAACAGAGAAGAGGTAGAAAAGGTAGTTAGACAAATAGTAGGGCCAGATTGGCATATGATTAGTGGGAACTGGAATCCCCGTGACACTGCACAAAGACCCCTCCCACATAGCAGCGCAGAATTAGACACCAGAGTAAAAGGTCTTACAGACCGCATCTCTGAAAAATGGAAACCCAGGGCAGACTGGACTTGCATTAATCAATGCATCCAATAAGAAGGTGAAACTATTGACTGGTATTATGCCAGACTATTAGAGTGTTTTAATAACCACTGTGAAATGCAGGTTCCTAAAGATCAAACACAAGATTCCCCATATGAACAGCAGTTAAAGAATGCATTTTTAAAGGGAAATATTGCACCTATAAGCAGTTTTATTACAAAACACATGGTAGATCATCGTACAAGCAGGTTACAATCATTGCTTGAATATGCTTATGATCGTGCGTTGCCACCAGTCTTGAGGTGTGGGTGTCCTTGATGAATATGGATACCCCCCCTCCTTTCTTGGTATTGTCCGGATTTTGGGGCCGGAACGCATGATATGAGGTAAAACCTGATAGCGCTGGGGTGCTCTCAGGAGCCTTGAACCAGGTTTCTGTCACAGCACAGACATCAATGTTCTCCATACTGAGAAGGGCCTCGAGTGCGTGCATTTTGAGATTGAGACTTCTGGCATTGAGCAGCATTACCCTTAGTTTTTCCTTTTTGTGTTCTAGGGGTAGGTTTAGAATTTGAGCCTTGCCTAAAAAGGCACTATGGGGTGGCAAGAGCCTTTGCCAATATCCGAATCCCAGGGTGACAGGTGCAAGCCGTCCCTTTGAAGCAGCGTGGCTTGTCCAGCATGTCATCCCAGGCAGACAGATACTGGATCCCCTTTGAATGACACCAGTGTTTAAGCCAATTGTTAAAGCTGATCATCTTATCTCTGTATTGTGGCATCACTCTTGGTGAAGGTAGGATACTGCTCAAGGTCAGGGTCATACCTGCCTGGGCTACATAATCAGAGAGCTCCTCAATGTCTCTTTTCATGTAGTCCAAGGAGGTACGTCTCAGGTCGTTTGCACCAGCGTGGACAATGACTGAGTCATATTTGTACTTGCTGTTGAGAGACCTGAGTGCTTGCGTTATGTGGCGGATTCTAGCGCCCGACAGGCAGCTTACTGTGACCTTCTCCTTACTCAGTCTGGTGAGCGGGATGTCAGTGTGTCTGACTATGGAGTCACCAATGACTAGTGTGTCTGGCATTGTGTTTGGCCTTAAGGGCTGTGACTGTTTGACACTCTGACTGTGAGGTCTATGTGTTGCAGGTGTTGTGTTCTGAGGTGGTGGTTGTTTGGGTGTCTGCTTTGGTGGCCTCTGCTGTTTTGGTAGATTTTTGATCAGAGCCTCAGTATGTCTTTGTGTGTTTATGTGTATGATTTGAGGTTGTAATGGTGCTATGTGAGACTGGGTCTATAGTGTGTGTGGTAACCTTCTCCTCCTGACTGGTCTTGCCAGTCCTGTGTTGAGAGAGCTCAGCCTCCAGTTTGGCCGTATAGTTGCATCTCTCGCATGTATTTGTGTTTTGTGGGAGGAGGAGAGGGTTGTCTGTGTACATGAGGCAATTGTAACATTGCCTCAGTATTCCCAGGTTCACCAGCTGAGCAGGAGAGGACACTAGCAACTGATCCCTCGACATGCTAGAAGGATAGACAAAAACTTTAAAAAAGATTCAGGGGGACGTGGGTGACCGAGAAATGGGGGGTTTCCTTTTTGGGGTACTATCTATGACAAGAGTGCCGTATCAAGGTAATAAGTACTGTAGGAGCAAGTGCTAGGTTTAACAGATAGAGAATAGTCTACTTGGAGTCAAGTGGAGATGATCTTTTTAGTTATAGGATACGCTGATTAGATCAGTAGTATAGTTCGAGGAAGGTAGTTTTAAGGGAAAATTTGAAGAGTGGACGATGCATCGGAGACCATCCAGGTGCAATTAACCATAGGCAAGACTGCTCTGCAAATTGTAGCATGTTACAGGCCACCCTCACAAACTCAGGAACCTCACATGGCCTTCCTGAAAACACTAGAGGGGATAAATGTATCACCAAACACCATCATACTAGGTGACTTCAATTACCCTAATATAGACTGGGAACACTACTCAAGCCCAAACACCCTAGCCCAAAAGTTCCTGGAATTCATAAACTCAAATGCCATGGAACAACTAGTCACCATCCCCACAAGAGAAGATAACATACTTGATCTCATCATCACGAACATGGGAGCACAATGTTCAACACCGGAAGTATACCCCTCACTGGTGAGATCAGATCACAAACTAATCTCGCTGGAGGTCCTCATCCCACCCCCACCTGAAATAAAAAAGACCACAGTAAAGAACTTCTCAAAAGCCAACTTCACACTTCTAAAGACTAGTGTGGTCTCCTTTAAGGCCCCCGAGCCGGCGGAAAACAGTACTCAAGCCGCTGAATCACTTACAAACACCTTCTACCAGCACCTGCAGGACTGCATGGATAAGGCAATCCCAAACAAAACAAAGACTCTTAGTACCAAAGGCAAGCGTCCAGTCTGGTGGACCCCAGCCATAAACAAACTCTACAATAAAAGGAGGAAGCTACTACAAGATAGAGCAAAATCCTTAAAAGGTAAGACACCCTTGATCACTATAAGTAAAAAACTAAGAGCTCTCATAAAATCATCCAAAGCAAATTTCGAGAGAAAAATAGCTAAAGACTCAAAAGACAATCATAAGGCCTTCTTTAGCTATGTTAGAAACCTAGGAGGAAACTCCCAGATATGCTCAGAACTAGTTCAAAATGATGTGAAGATTACTGATCCTACAGACATTGCCAACATACTGGCTGACAGATTACAGCCCCCCAAACATCTCCAGCGCCCAAGTGAGAACTGCTCTCTCCAAAGCAAAAAACACAGCATCCATGGGACCTGATGGTGTCCCCGGCTGTGTGCTCCACGAACTCAATGAGGAATTAAACCCACAGCTAGGACAGCTGTTTAATCAAAGTCTTACCTCTGGATACGCACTCCAGGAGTGGCGCACTGCAACTGTGGTCCCACTTCACAAAGGCGGTGCCTCCACCGACCCTGGAAATTACCGGCCCATTAGCTTGACAAGCCTTATCTCTAAAGCCATGGAGAGGATCATAATGGACTTCATAAATAAAGACATAGGGAATTTTCAGACTTTGGATCCAACCCAGTTTGGTTTTGTCAAAGGCAGATCATGCCTTTTAAACTTGGCTGACTTCTTCGAAACAGTCACCAAAGCCATTGACGAGGGAAAGGCAGTCCATACAGCCTACCTCGATCTGGCTAAGGCCTTCGATACAATACTCCACTCGGGTATCATTGAAAAACTCATCAGCTTAAATGTTAACCCATACATCACAAGATGGGTTGCAAACTGGCTGAGTGACAGAACCCACAGGGTCAGAGTTGCTGGCGCCATGTCAGACTCAAAACCTGTCACAAGTGGTGTCCCACAGGGCTCAGTCCTGGGCCCACTCTTGTTTGGCATCTACTTTTCCGAAGTACAAGCAAACACAGGAGGGTTATGGCTGACAAAGTTTGCAGATGACTGCAAACTGGGCCATAGTAGAAAACACATCTGACACAGATATCCTTCAGAAGGGTCTCACAGAAACGGATAACTGGTGCCAGAGCCACGGCCTGAAGTTAAATGCCAAAAATGCATAGTCATACCCTTTGGGAAAAACAAGGTTACCCCTAGCTACCAAATAGGTGGCAATCCACTGAGCACAGAAGAAGTTATCAGGGACCTGGGGACCCAGGTTGATAGTAGTCTGTCATTCGACACCCATGTAGCTAAAGTAGTTAGGAAGACCTTCTACATTGCCCACCTTATCATGAAGGGATTCTCATCTAGATCAAGGGAGGTCATAGTCTCCCTTTACTCATCACTCATCAGACCAATGATTGAGTACAATGCCCCATTCGGGATGTATCTGCCCCAACACTTGCAGCAGCTGGAGAGGCCACAAAAGTTCCTCACCAAAAGGATAAAGGGTCTCAAAAATCTGTCCTATGCTGACCGACTGAAAGAACTCCAGCTCTATTCAGTCGCCACGCTTGCTCAGAGGTGACCTTTGCCTAACATACAAGGCCATGTCAAACCCAGATTTGATGAATATGCTTCACCTCAAAAAATCTAGATCCATCAGAGCCACAAGGGCGGGAGACTTAAACCTCGACACGGCTATTAATAGGACATGCTGGAGGGATAGATTCATCACCCAAAGACTCCCTATGCTGTGGAACAAAATCCCGGTACATGTGAGGCAGAGCACCTCACTGGCCTTGTTCAAGAGAAATCTTGACCAATGGATGGGAGATCGCAGATATACCCCAGGGATTACCTCAGTGTCACTGCTCGACAGAGGCACAGCAAAATAATGGGTATAGTTCCCCATACTAAAGGGGTGGCGTAAGCCACAAAACGATGGGCTAGGCTTGTAAATGCCCTCGGGCAGATAGCCTAGTATGAACCTATGAACCTATGAACCTATGAACCTATGCTAGGCATGCCAAAAGGCATTTTAATAGCAAAAAGAAAAAGAAAGCTCAAATATTTTCTGTAGAAGATGGAGCAGAATTTATGTAGTACAGTCCGGGAAAAAGGGCAAAAAAAATGCACAGGGAAACAAACAATCTGATCAACGATCAAAGGACTTTAAAGGTCAAAAGAAAAGGGGTAAATGTTTTAAATGCGGTAAAAAGGGACACTTGGCAAAGGATTGCAGGAAAAATAAGAAGGCAACAACGGAAGACAAGGGGGGTGAGAACTGACTATATAGTAGTTAGGAATCACTAGAAGGGGCTAGTGAAAAAGGGATAAATAAAAATGTGATAGAGGGAGTAGAGAAAATGACAATAAAAAAGATGAAATATTAGACCTAGCTTTATTGAGCCTGGAGCTCTATTTAGCAGACACAAAACCAAAAGTTACACTCTTGGTAAAAGGGAGAAAAGTCAAATTCTTGTATGACTCAGGGGCATCACAAACCCTGATACATCCCTCCAAACTACCAGAAAATACAGAGACACCTGATTACATTCTGGTTAAAGCAGCTAATGGACAGTTGTATCGGGAGCCTGTCTCCCGTGACATTGCAATAACTGATCCAGTTTCAGGAGTGACACAAAAAAGCAAAATTGTTGTTTCTGCAAAATGCCCAGTAAACCTCTTGGGCAGAGACCTCATGCAGCTATTTGGTATAGCAGTAGTCCCAACCATGCAGGGTATGGAAGCACAGTGACAAATTTATACCTTTGCAGTGCAATCGGAGGGTGAAATGTTTTATTGGTACAGCCAGGACTTGGTTACGACTGGTCCAGGGACTGTAACCGAAGAGTTAATAAATGTAGCCGTCAGCAAGTTCGCCTCCCTTGACATTGATAAGCAACACCTGTTGCACTGTACCCTGTATTATTGTAACACACCAGGACCTGATAAGGAATATCAGCAAAAATTGTTTAAAAATCATGCAAATAGATTGATATTGCGTAACCTGTACTGGGACACAGAAGGGAACAGTGTAGCCAAATGTTCATTGCCCCAAGAGTTCTTTGCACTTTATAAATCTAATTGATTACCACATGTTAGCTTAACCAAAAACAGAAATATAGAATGGGCAGACCTAGGAGAAAAAGTCATGTGATGGGAGAAACAGACAAAACTAGAACTGTCAGAACAGGGAATACAAATACAGAAGTTGAATTGGATAACTCAGACCAACCGAGCTGTGCACTTACAGTCTGGTAAGGACAGCTAATCGACACTCCTGTTAAAGGAGGAAGAAAATGCCTTACAAAATATACCAGAGACTCTCTGGTCAATGGGAAAGTCAGATGTAGGACTTATGCGTACAGCGGGACTAGTTACTATCACGCCAAAGTCAGCATTTAGACCACAAAAAAGACAGTATCCCTTAAGAAAAGATGCAGAGGCAGGGATAAAGCCTATTATAGCAGCCTTACTTAAAGGAGGGATACTAGTAGAATCTCCCGATTCACCATGTAACACACCCTTGTTTCCCGTCAAAAAAGCAAATGGAGAATGGTGTATGGTCCAAGATTTACAAGCTGTAAATGATGCAATAATACCAAGGGCACCCACGGTGCCAGACCCACACACCCTGTTGAATGATTTAAAACCTCAACAGAAATATTTTTCTGTGGTAGACATCAGCAATGCATTCTTTTCGATACCGATACACCCTGACAGCCAGTATTGGTTTGCATTTACATTTCAGGGAAAAAGGTATACATACACACGACTACCACAGGGGTATTGTAAAAGTCCAATGATATTCTCACAAGAAATGGCAAGCAACTTGGCGGGATTCACCCCACCAAGAGGCAGACAGATTTTACTTTATGTTGATGACATCTTGCTGGCAGCCCCCACCCAGCAGGATTGTAGAGAAGACACCATAGCACTTCTACAATTTATAGCCGCTGAAGGACATAAGGTAAATAAAAGTAAACTGCAGCTTTGGAGAAAACAAGTCAAATACCTGGGATATGTAATATCCAAGGAAGGCAGAACATTAGATGAGGACAGAAAAGTAGCAATTTTGCAAGCACCAAAACCCACTATCAAGAAAAAAATGATGTCCTTCCTGGGTACAACTAATTTTTGCTGGAGCTGGATCCCAAACTATGCTTTGGAATCTGCACCACTAACTGACCTTATATATAAGAAGCCTATGGCAGAGCAAGATTTATTGCAATGGACACCAGAAGCAGAATCTACTTTCTGCAAACTGAAGCAGTTAATAGCGTCCTCATTAGTTCTGGGATTGCCAAACTACCATAAACGTTTTTCCCAAACTTTAGATTGTAAGCAGGGTTACATGACATCAGTATTAACACAACAGCATGGTGATAAGCAACACCCCATTGCTTACTATTCATCACAACTAGACCCAGTGGCACGCTTCTTACCCCACTGTGTACAAGCAGTAGTTGTTGCTGCAATGGCGGTACAGGCTTCGGCCTCAGTAGTCTTATTCCACCCTCTCACTTTGAGGGTAACTCATGCAGTCACGATTATTTTACTACAAGAAAAGGTGGCATATCTTTCCCCTGCTAGGCATCTTTCCTGTATGACTATATTGTTGAGCCAACCTCACATGACAATTGAGCGATGCACGACTTTGAACCCTTCTACTCTGCTCCCAACCCATGCAGACGGCACACCACACCGCTGCCTGCAGGTAATTGAGCAAAAGACACTACCTAGAAAAGATCTCACGGATGTCTCCTTGGATGATGCCGAGGTGACATACTACGTGGATAACTCGTGCAAAAGGGGTCCTGCAGGACAAAACCTACTAGGATATGCAGTAGTTTCTGATACTGAAATTATAGAAGCAAAACCTTTACCACACAACTTATCTGCACAGACAGCAAAATTGATTGCCTTGACATGGGCATGTACCTTAGCAAAGGGTAAATGTGTAAACATTTTTACTGACAGCCAGTACGCTTTTTCTACTGTACATGTTTTTGCGCAACAGTGGAAAAACCGAAGAATGATAACAGCTACTGGCAAACCTATCAATCATACACAGTTTATTTTAGACCTTTTGAAATCTATTCAGTTACCTCAGAAAGTAGCCATTTGTAAATGCACAGCTCACACCAAGCAACAAGATAGGATTTCAAAAGGTAATGCGAGAGCTGATACAGCTGCAAAACAAGCAGCCACAAAAGTATTTCTTTTAAATGAGGAATTACCACCCTCTGAGATTTTAGACTTAGAAATGTTAAAAACAATGCAGACACTCACTACGCAAGCTGAAAAACAACGATGGGTAAAACAAAGAGCAATTCTCGAAAAGGGGCTGTACATCTCTAGAGAATGATTACTACCATCTAATTTGTTTAGATATGCAGCTTTGTTGAGCCATGGGCAGTGCCATGTCTCAACAGGGGGGATGGTACAGCTGGTGAACCAGATGTTCACAACGTACGGATTTACAAACTACTCTAACAAATTTTGTTTGACGTGTCAGATTTTTAACAAACATCATGCACAAGGGGCGTTAAAGCCCAAGCAAGGGAGTTTCCCTACACCACCATATCCATTTCACACTATCTGTATGGATTTCATAGAATTGAACAAATGTGAAAATAAGAAGTATTGTCTTGTCATTGTAGATATGTTTTCCAGATGGGTGGAAGCCTTTCCAACCAAAAATCCAGATGCAGCCACAGTGGCAAAAGTACTTGTCAAAGAAATCATCCCTAGATTCGGCATTCTGGAAAGGATCTACAGTGACAATGGTACACACTTTGTAAATCAAACCATACAGCAGTTAAGTAAGCATTTTGGTATTTCTTTAAAAAATCATTATGCATACCATCCACAATCTGCAGGGCTAGTTGAAAGGCATAATGGTATATTAAAAAACAAATTGAGAAAATTGATAGCTGAGACAGGAAAAAAATGGATATACTGTTTACCCCTGGCACTGTTGAGCATGAGAACTGTCCCTACAACAAAAGGATTGACTCCTTTTGAAAAGTTATTTGGAAGGGCTTACTATACACCCCAGTGGAAACTTCTCATGTCATCAGACCAGGAAGCTGATTTTACACTAGCTGAATATATGAAGAAAGTCACGGATTCTAAACATCTGTTGCAGTCAAATTCTGTTTCAGATAGAAAGCAAACCGAGACATCAGAAGTGGCAGTGACACCCGGGGTCTGGGTGTGGATAAAAGTTGTCAAGAAGAAGAATTGGTCATCGCCAAGATGGGAAGGTCCCTACCAGGTGCTTCTTTCGACACCCACTGCAGTCAAGATAGCAGAGCGAGCTTCGTGGATCCACCTGACGCACTGCAAACTTGTTAAGAACTTTGAACTGGACAAAAATCTTACCTCTCCATCGGGGCCCTCAGCACAAAGTCTGGCTACAAAGGGGGGTCAGATCAATAGGACTGATCCGTCTCAACCCCAGTGAAGAAACCATCGGTGCTAAAGGTCCTATTAGGGCAGAGAGTAAGAACACATGTCTGAACTAAAGATGACAAAATCCAGTAAGATCCAAATGTACCTATTCGGAAGAGTCGGAGAAAACAGGAATGCAGAACAACCGTTTCCTCGGGAGTATTGCATAACCATCCTGTTGACTGTACTAGTGACAATAATCTTTTTGTTGTGGCCATTCCTTTTTTCAGCCACACAAACTGGACTAAACAAGCGTGCAGAGTTGTACGCAGAGTGGCACCCAAACTTCAAAACTTACCAGGCAATCAAATATGTGTATGCTGAGACCTTCAATGTTTCGAATTGCTGGATTTGCACAGCTTTGCCAACAGCATACTGGGGGTTATTGTTAACTTCAGTTCCCCTAGGAGCCAACAAGACCTAGGAAAACTTAATCTATGATACATCAGATGTCACATCACAAGATAAAGTAGCATTGCATTTGTCTGTTCGACAGAAGGGGACTATGTGTTTTTACAAAAATGATACAGTTCAGGTGGGTTGGAGCAATTGCAATGTGACTGTTCCCTATAGATGCTACAATAAGACTGATAACACAGGATCCTATTGCAAAACGAGCTATGATTCATTTGTTGAACTGATGCATAGGACAACTGATGAAGTAAAACATAATGCTGACCTTTATAAACAACTGTCTATGATAGACAAAAAAAATGTTTCATCCAGAGCCAGGGCATAGTAAAGTTACTACCAAAGTAGAAGACTGTTATTTTGTATGTGGTAGGAAAGCATACAAGTGGTTACCTGAGAATTGGTCTGGCAGTTGTTATTTGGGGTACCTGGTTCTGGCCATACGACACACAGCAGTTTTACCTCAAGGGACAATTCGGAATGTTTGACGAGAAATCAAAACGCCTGTCAATCCAGTGGGGCAAATCAATGCGGGCTGGAAAAACCATCATGCTGTGGGCTTAGGGAAAAATGGACTGTCACATATGGACTTGGGTGATACCATCATCTTGTGGGCAGGTGTATTGCCAGTGAGCAACAAAATCAGTCTGGGAACTGAGAAAATTGTCTAAACTTCTTGAAATAATGAGTAATGCAACCTTTTCTGCCCTAGAATTGGTGACTGATGAACTGACTGCCATGAGAGCTATAGTGCTTCAAAACCGCATGGCTCTCGACTTCACCCTAGCGGCGAGAGGAGGTACGTGTGCTGTAATCCAGGAGGAGTGCTGTTCGTATATTCCTGACCATAAACACGAGATAAACAATCATCTTGAGGTAATTCAGCAAGTGTCAGCCATGACCAAACCAGGACCAAATCCATTGACGGACTTTTTCCAGAGATTGTTTGTGGGGGTGGGGCAGTATCCTGATAAACATCCTGATTGCTATCTGTGTAGGAATGATCCTACTGATGGTATGTGTGTGCTGCTGCATCCCCTGCATAAAAAGACTGATTAAAGACTTTATAGACATGTCAGTTTCAGAAACCTTATACCAAGTTGCTGAACTTGAAGAATTGTTAAAAATCTGAAAATGCTTTCATAAGTTTAAACTGAATGACTCGCTTAACTGCAAATCCTGAGTAGGAAGAGGTTAGGGGAAGAAAAACTGTTTATGCTTATCTTGAAAGTAGAATAAAAATATTAAAAGGGGGGAAATGTTAGAAAAATATGTAATAGTAATATGCATGCTTAGTGCATTCGAGATTTAAAAGGGTTAATACATTTATTCTGTTCACACTGCATGAATCTGCACAGCTATTAGAAACTTAACAAGAAGCATTCTATTTTCTGCTAATGTCAGCAAATAACAAGAAGTAATTCATTTTTGCTAATGTTATGAAAATTAACAAAGGGATATTGATTTCTGCTTATGCCATGAGAAAACATGCAGCTGTTAGAAGCTATTGATAAAGAAAACAATAGATGCTTGAAAGTTTAAGCCGTAGTCAGCATTACTTATACTAAAGCTAGAAATGTACCTTGAATCTAGGTAAAATGTAACACATGTATTAGAACAGTACAATAAAATAATTGAAATGCTGAAATGGACTGATATAAACCCAAGGCCAGGTTGTTTTTCTCAAAATGTTTTTGCAGAATGACAGATATTTTAACTTGGTCAGCAATAAGTCTAACAATATTTTCTGTAGAACATACAGAAAGCTTTGTCTAACTACGTCAGCAATAGAATGTAACATTTTCTATGTGACAAGAAGAGAACTGTATAAGTATAACCTACTAGTCGTTAATCATTTAGACAAACCTTGTGCATACATGCTTTGTCTCCTTGATGTAAGTAATAAAGGGTGCCTTGCTTGAATCTAACATGAATTGGTCTTTGAAGTTTTTTCCTTTGACAGTTAGCAACTGTATTCTAGCCCCTTGTTACAGTTTCTGTAGGAAAGTTAGGGAACACCTATTATGTATTAGCTTGTCTGCTCTTTGCCTGAAGTTTTTTTTGTGTGTGTGTGTGTGTGTGTGTGTGTGTGTGTGTGTGTGTGTGTGTGTGTGTGTGTGTGTGTGCGTGTGTGTGCGTGTGTGTGCGTGTGTGTGTGTAAGCCTGTGTGTCCTCTACTGTAGCTGACTTTTGTTTGCTCAAGTCTCAACCATGGGGTGCCAATTTGAGGATTACCCAGGGCACTGATTGCCTCAGCTAGAGCTGTGCTTAGACATAGTTTTAATGTCAGTTCTAATCCATAATAATGAATTAGCCTAAATGTTCTACATGCAAATAGGAGCCAAACTATTCAGAATAGCTGGGAAGGAATTATTGAGAAAATTATCAAAATAATTTAGCGGAGATAAATAAAGTACACAGCAGTTAAACAACAGGAGGTCATAATTAAAGTGAATGACATTGCAGTTTCCCAAGAACATGGAGGTAATCCAGAAAGCTCAAGTCAGGTCTGGTATCCCACATATGACCCAGAGGGTTATAGGACAAACAAGAAACAAAGTGCAAAGGATTAGCCAGATAAAATCACTTTACCTAGCAGATTTAGGAGGCTCTCTCTCTGATGTCTCCCCATGGAAGGAATAAATACACCTTACTGAAGTTTCAGGTAGTTTATTCAGTTAAGTAGGTAGACTGACAACTGTTTTTACAAGAAGTATTACAAAAGTTTTAAGTAGAAATTAGCATATTATCACAGTTAATTCATATTTGTTTTCAGTTACTGGTGAGAACACACATTTTGTTTGTAAAAAACCCCCCACTTCTTTGAAGATCCTATTAGAACACTCTAACACAATGATTCCTAGATCTTATACAGACAAAAACAATGGAATGTATATATCTGGAGAATTTAATAGTTGTAGATTTATTTATGAAGTTTCACACATTTATGTTCAGAATCTATGCAGATCTTTGGGGATCAAAGCACAATATAGTTTTAAATCTAAAGGACTTGTCTACATAGCACTTTATTCAATTTATGATGCTTCTACATCGGGATGACTACTACATTTCTTTTTAAAATAATTAGCATATTTGTAGTATTAACACTAAAATGAAAACTATGCTCTGCTTAAGCATTCTATGCATTGTGAAGGTTTTAAAATTTGTTTTTTTTTTAGATCAGAGGGTAGCAGGCTATCTGAACAAGATGAAAAACAAAAACCAGATGTCAGCTATATTTACAAGATGACAACCATCCAGGATTAAATGAAGAAATAAATATAAAATGTTTTTGTAAAGGGGTGGAAACTGTACAAATTATGAGATTTGGTTTGAACACTGTAAATGCATATTTTTAATGTTTTAAAGTTTTCACTATTACAGTGGGGTGTTTGTATCAGGTGACTTGTCCCATGATGTATTAGACGCTATTAAATCAGTGAATTGATTGAGTATTTTGTTTTGTAGAAGTCTATGATTTTTTTTAGAAGAAGGCACTTAACCTGTATTTATTTATTTACATTTGTTTACTGGGTAAATGTCCGTCTGGGTAAAAATAATCGTTTTCAGCAGAGACCTGGGGAGAAAAGCTCCAGTACATACACATAGTGATGCAGGCAGATTGAAACACGAAAAAATGGTTACATATTTATAAAATTAGTTACAACTATAGGTTTTAAGCAAGTGCATCATTACACAGTAAAAAAACAGTTACAAAAGCATTATTGATAAAACATTTTTTTTGTTTAGAAGGATCAGATGATAAGGTGGTATCTCTGATATTATTATTAAAACTGTTTCCATGTATCCTGGATGAGTGTTTTTTGTTTCTTTCTTTTTTCATTTTTTGTTGTAGAGTGATCTTCTCATTTCAGTTTTTGCTGAATGATGAGACTTTTCTTGCTCACCTTTCTCAGGCAAGAGGGCAAGGATGACACGCTAGTGGAAGCAGACCACTTCATGTAGCCCTGGCTTTGATGCTCAAAAGGTCTGCTAGACTTGGCAAGTAGAGTGGTCCTAAGATACATCATCATCATCATAGGACATGAGGTGGCTACTCTCCCAAGGCCACATCTCATTGCCAGCCTAATTAAAGTGACATCAGCATTCACAAGGGGTAGAGTTGTGCCAGTGGCAGCCACCCTCTGCTAGCAGCAGTTGTATTTTCCTAGGTTCACTCACCTCACAAGGGAGACTGCAATCTGAAGAAGTTAAATGACTGTATGAAGCTGCGGTACTGCCCACAGATTGGGAAAAGTATGGCTCGAGGAAAGCCTACTGCAGTAGAACTCCCAACAAGCATAGCAAACATATAGAATTGCATAAAAATATATAAAAATGTGCATTTACTACTGTGGAAATGTACTGGAGTTCCATCTAAGATGACTAAAGTGTGACAACTCCTTACTTTCATCCTCTACATACTTTAGTTTTAATTGGATACAAATTTTGGAAATCGTTAGGTAAATTGTAAATGTTGATTGAGTGGCAATTTTCCTCTTCAACGTAATACTGGATTTGTTACAGAAAGTAAATCATCACAAACCTTCCCAATGAAATTTCTCTGTGAAGAAAAGACTTGTAGGAAATAATGTCCTCTATACAATAACTGCCAGTTTAAATTTGTTAATTTTACTCTAAAATGACTGCCTTTTGCACAAGGAACTGTTTCAAACAAATTAAATAATTAAAATCATTGGTTCAGGAGAATAAAAAAATGGAAACACTTTGACAGATGTGCAAAGGTCATGAGGAGGGGAAAAGCAGACCAAATTCCTATTGTCTCGGTGTGCATGTTTTATCTATAACGTAGAAGATCTGGACAACAGAGAACGAAGAACAGATTTAAGAAACCATGGAATACCTGAAGTTATAGATGAATATAATATGGTGAATTTCCTAACTTACTCACTTTCGATGTTATTATAACTACAGGGGGAACTTTCCTTTAGTATAGAAAGAGCCCACAGATAATTGGTTAAATCAATTTCCAAGCAAAATTCTCTTCCTAGATCAATCATATTAAAATGTATAACTTTTGTGGACAAAAGAACTACTGCTCAGATCTCCCAGTCAAGCATGTATGCCAAAGTAGGAGACAAGGAAATATGATCTGATAATGACTATCATTTCAAGACCTTGAAAAAAAGAGAGTTAATTGAACACTTGTTTAAAAAGCTCATATTTTATACCCTGGTAGATTCAAAGTTGCTTCTTTCAAATGACAAAGAACATTTAATCCAACAGAAGAAACAATTTCTTTTATGCAGAAAAAAATTACTTATCATTGAACTGAAATTATACTTCCCTGAAAAGGCGACTTGACAATGATAGCTGAAAGACAGAAATAATCAGTAAAAAAGCAAAAGCTAGCTCTGTTTATAAGAATGTTAATAAAATCATACATTTTAATTAATAAATATAACAACAAAAGCTTATAGGAGCTATAATGTGTTGAACATACTTTTAGAGTGCTATGATAAAGAATATTCCACAGTTATTTGAAGATTTCATAGTTATTTAACACTGAAGAAATGTTTGTTTCATTAATATTTTTTGTTTTTTATTTACAGCAAAATAAGATACATCAGTCTGTTTATTTCATATTGTAAGAAGTTTCTGCTATTTTTCATTTACATTTAGATAAACCTTCTGTGAACTACTATGTGTATTATTTTAGTAACAAGTATATTTAATAGAGTCGTGTTAACTATTGAATATTAATGAAATGTTAATATATACATGCTTATTCATTTACAGTCAATTTATTATTTTTTCCTAAAGAATATTGAGTTCAGGCATTGGCTTAAAGAGTGAGGTAACATCTTCTTAAAGTTATGTGGACCACCTTTGTAATGGCAGCCTTTGTCTGAGTCAGTGTTCCTGCCAAGTTATCATAGTGAGTTAAATTAAGATACATGCTATAAGAAGGAAATTATTTCTCTGTAAGTTGAGAGACACTTTAAATGATAAACGGAATCACTGTTTTGTTTATAAAAATAACGTATACTCCTCTTTGAATGCTGATATTCTCAGCATGTTTGAATACTGGGGGGGGGGGTAAGTGGTAAAGATCATTGCTGGATGAAAGTAATGTAATTTGAAAGGATGGAGAGTTATATGTAAGGAGCATGAAGCGTAATAATTTTCAAGTAGTTTGTGTTTAAAGAATTAATTAAACAAAGGTGATAATGATTTAATTTGCTGAGACTCAATTCAATGGGATGTATTTAAGAAAATAATCTGATGTTAAAGCTCGGGTGCCCTGTTATTTATATGTTATTTAGATGTTCTTTGTTTTAAGGTAGTGGTTCCTATTTAGTACTTCAGCAAGCAGTTGATCCAGAGATAGCTGGTGGTACAGACAAGGCAATTGTATGAGGAAGGTTTGCTTTTACATCTGGCAGCTCTGTTGTACATGCTAATGGAGTAGCTGATAAAATAGCTGTGCTTTGTATAAGGACACCATCATGGTTTTTCACTAGCTCTTCTTTCTCTTATGAAACTTCCAGTATGCCACTATCTTTATGGAATGCAGTGAAGATGGATCCTACCTTCACCAAGGATGATTCCACAATATAAACAAAAAATGATTGACTTCAACAATTGGCTTAGCTTCTGGTGTCATTCCAGAGGGATCCAGTATTTGTCAGTCTGGGAAGACATGGTCGACAGGCCATGCTGCTTTGCCAGAGATGATCTGCACCTGTCTATCCTAGGCTTTCGGATACTGCCTAAGATGCTTGCCTGCCCCATAGTGCCTTTGTCTAGGCAATGTCAAAATGATAACATTTCTGACATAGCAAAATCCACTCTAGACAAACTTAAGGTTCAGATGTTTAATGCTAGGATTCTAAAAACGAAATTGCACTCCCTAGAAGCACTCCTCACCTTGGAAGATGCTGATGTCAGTGCAGTCACTGAAATATGGTTCAAGGCCACAGAGAGCACCCCAGCTGTGCAAAGCTACAATGCCCTCCACATGTTCAAACCTCAGAATGAGCATGAAAAAAACAAAGGTGGAGGTATGTCCATCTTCATTAAAGCCAAGTGCACCTCCAGATTGGACAAACAGTATGACTCTCTCAAACTACTCCATGCCCAATTAACTATAGGAAAAACACCCTACCACATCATTGTAGCTATAGGTCCCCCTCCATGAACCAAAAGAAGAACAATGCCCACCTGGACTTACTGGAGTCACTCGCCAAACAGGCCAACACCTTAGTCATGGGAGATGTCAATTATCCTTCCATCGACTGAGTAACATACATGAACTCAAATATGCTTGCCCAGAGATTCCTGGACTTTGTCAGTGCAAATTCTCTGGAACAGATAGTCTGCACCCCCATAAGGGGATCTAATGTCTTTAACATAGTACTCAGCAACGTGGGTGGTCAGTGCATTGCCCCCTGTTTGATGCCCTCCCTGGTAAGTTCAGACCATAAATCAGTCTCATTCAAAGTAATTATTGTACCCCACACCCCCAAAGGAGCAAAAAAACTAAGGAACTTCTCCAAAGCAAACTACAGCCTACTAAGTGATGGTAATATCCCCTGCAGTCAAAGGCAATAATGACTCCTATGCAGAGATGTACACAAATGCCCTGTATAATCATCTTAACAACTGTAAAGACTGAGCTGTACCTGACCAAATTAAAAACAGACCCTCCCAAAAAAACAAGCCACCTTGGTGGACATCTAGTATAAACAGATTGTATAGCAAAAGGAAGAAACTGACGTGCAGAGGAAGAATTCCCTCCACAGACTGAACAAGCAAATCAGAAGTCTTGTAAAGTCCTCTAAAGCTAATTATGAAGAAAAATAGCATCCCTAGACAAGGACAACTATAAGGCATTCTTTAATTATGTCCAAAATCTAAAAAGGAGTGCCCAGCTATGTGTCTAATTGGTAGTAGGAGGTACCACTCACACTATACCAGAGTAAATTGCCAACTTGCTAGCTGACAGATTTTGTGCAACCTTCACCCCCATCCTCACCATCCATACTCCAAAGCATACCTGACACCAGTTCTCTACCTAGTATCTCTCGAGATCAAGTCATATCTGTGCTCTCCAAGGCCAAAAACATGGCCTCTGTAGGACCAGATATCATCCCAGGTTGCTTACTAAGCAATCTAAAACAGGACCTGACCCACTTGCCATTCTCTTTAACCATAGCCTGAGAACTGGCTTTGTACTAGCAGAATGAAGAACAGCAACAGTAATCTCCTTGCATAAAGGGGGACCATCAACTGACCCTGGGAACTATAGACCCATAAGTCTAACCAGCCTTATCTGAAAGGCCAAGGAAAGAGAACCTCAGAGAAAAACAGTATGGTT
The DNA here is from genome assembly GCF_019279795.1 of Protopterus annectens. Lineage (NCBI taxonomy): Eukaryota > Metazoa > Chordata > Ceratodontiformes > Protopteridae > Protopterus > Protopterus annectens. Next base: position 1,030,342,259 of record NC_056743.1, read on the forward strand.
ATATGAAGGCACTCACTGTAAGATTTCTTCTGAGTTACAGTAAAGTCAGTACCTATCGCCATTCTAGTGATGTGTTCCACCTCTCACCTGACATATTAAAATATATATTGATAATGCCAGTCTTTCTTGTACTTGTCTTTTTAGTTGAAGAACTGAAGATGATGTATGGCATTTTTTTTTTTTTAGCAAGAAGAGACAGTACGACCCTTACTGCTTAATACCGCTTGTACACCAGATGATTGGAATACTGCTGTACAAACAGGCTATTGAGTGATGGCAAAGAAAGAGCCAATTTGTTATATTGATGTAAGTCTCACTTCCACTGTCACATGTACTGATCTTTCTTCAAGACTGACTTTTTGTACAATTATTTGGGTTTCTATTTAGCAACATCAGTTGTGATCTGGCCAAAGTTTTCATCAGTCAAATGTTGTGCAGCATAAGCCAACAATTTCCTCCCACTATTGGTGTATCAGCATAATTTAGCAGGAGCCCCACAAAATGATGACATTGGCAAGTGAATCTTTATACCAAAGCCTTTGACACAATTTCCCCACTTAGGTATCATTGAAAAACTCTCTCAGCTAGGTGTTAACCCTTACATCACTAGATGGGTAGATAACTGGCTCACCAACAGAACACATACTGTCAAAGTTGGTGGCTACATCTCTACCTAGACCCACCACAAGTGGCATACTGCAAGGATCTGTACTTGGCCCTTTACTATTTGGAATCTATTTCTCAGAAATCCAGGCTAAAGTAGATGGCCTTTGGCTTACCAAGTTCGCTGATGATTGTAAACTAGGTGCAATCACTGAGGTCCCCCAAAGATGTTAACATATTACAGGATGGGGCTAACACAAGCAAAAGTCACAGTCTAAAACTAAATGCAAAAAAGTGCACTATTATCCCATTTGGCAAAGCCAAATTCCCCACTAATTACAATATTGACAGCAACACTCTAAGTTCAAATCCAGTGGTGTGAGGTCTGGGAACACAAGTTGACAGCTATCTGAACTTTGAGCAAAAGTTTTCCATGGTGGTAAGAAAAGCCTTCTACATTGCTCATCTCATAGGTAAACACATTGCATCCAGGTCTAAGGATGTTGTAACCCCACTTTAATCTACCCTAATCAGATCATTAACAGAGTACAATGCTCCCTTCTACATGTATATCACCAGACACCTGCAGCAACTGGAGACACCACAGAGGTTCCTCACTAAGAAGATACAGGGTCTCCAAATCATGATCTACGTGGATAGACTGACAGCCCTGTCACTGTAGTCTGTATCATATAGGCTATTGAGAGGTGACTTTTGTCTTGCCTACATTGCAGTCTCTGACCCTGCCCTGATGGAAATGTTGCACATCCGCAAATCAAATGGCACTAGAGTCAGTCAAGCTAGGCATCTCACCCTTGCTGGTTACATTAATAGAACATGCTGGTGAGGCAGGTATGTCTCCCAGAGAGTGCCACTATTCTGGAATAAACTTCCAATTCATGTAAAGCAGAGCTCCTTAATGACCCTATTCAAGTGCAACCTGGACAAATGGATAGGTGACCGCAAATTCACCCCAGGGGTGGCACCCATGTCTCTCATGGACAGGGGAAGTCAGTGCTGATCTGTAAAGTATGTCCATCTAACCAAGGAAATTGGGGCAACCCAGGATTAACATGGCTAGGCTTATAAAGGCTCTGGGGCTGCTAGCCTATTATCCTCCTATGCACCTATGAACATAATGTGAAATCATATTAATATAGGCTATTACCTAGTTTTGGTAACATATATGTAACATATATTTCTGGCACTAATAAAACAAAAAATGCAGTAGTCTAACCAATAAAATAAAGTAGCCATGTATGGAGGAAGGTAAAGGATAGACATTATGCATATATGTATGTGATTTATGTACAAACTAGATAAAGGCTGTACATAAGCTTAAATGAACTTTGCTTCAGTAACATATTAGTAATGGTTTGAGTCATGTTTTGTTTGCACTCTGGTGGGAAAATTGCTGCTTAGATCCTTTAAATCCATGCTCAGTTTAGTTTCTCATACAATGATATAAGTTAGTGCAAGTAAAATTGTGCTTCATGAATATGTCATAGGGTCTTCTTTATATATTGCAATGTTATCAAATAATTCCAGAGATGGCTTATATAATATTAAACAGAGAATTTCAGACAGAAACTTTTGCTTAAACATTGAGGAAGGAAAGAAGGGGAACCTTAATATGGTAAAACAATTCTCATTTAATAGAGCTGTAATAGATACAGTTTGAATTTTTGGAGTAATTTCATAACACACAGACTTAAATGTGTGACATCTTTTTGTCTAATGCGTGAATATAAAACAATAATGCCCATACTGGGTATCTATAGCTTGAGATCTATGAGGATGGTATGAATTTACTGTGTGCTGGAGATATTGTCAGTTTTGTTGCTAATAATGTTTTCCCTAAATGCTTTTGAGATGCTTGAAATGTAGTTTGGAAGTCTCTTTTCAGAGAAATATTTAAAAAATTAAAGGTATTCATTTTTTGACACACTCAAGTGAGAATATGTGCTGTGCAATTTTAAATTTAGAATGGACTCAAGCTGAAATAGGTTGATCACATACCAAATTATTCTAAAAGGGACAATGATGCTGCTGTCTGGTTTATATCAAGTAACAGACAGGAATGAATATGATTAAGTCCTGTGTATTTCCTATGTTTTGGTAAGCAACAGACTGTAATACTATGAAGTGATCAGAATAGCAAGGAGTTTATTTTCTAAGGTTCTCAAATCAAACTTCGTGATGTAATAGTATAGACAGGATACTTTTAATTGGTCGGTACTTCATATGGGGACTATGGTTTTAACAAGCCAGACCCTAGTGGAGTCCCTTAGGGCTCCTTGCTGGGCCTACTCCCCTTTGGCATATACTTCTCAGAAGTCAATGCCAATGTTAAATGCCTCTGGCTGACCAAGTCCTCAGATGATTGCAAACTAGGAACAGTCAAGAATCTCCTCAAGACACTAACATCTTACAAGAAGGTCTAACACAGACAAATGACTGTTGCCAAAGCCATGGCTTAAAACTCAGTGCCATGAAAGGCATAGTAATACCATACAGGAAGATGGACACCCTGGAAATATATGTCATCAAAAAAACAGCCTTTAAGATAGTAACATGGCCTTCAAGCAAAATGTGTCCATGGTGGTAAGGAAATCATTCTATGTTGCTCAATTTATAAATAAGGGCATGGCATCTAGGTCCAGGGAAGTCATTATGCCACTGTATTTGACCTCACATCAGACCCATCACTGAGTACAATGCCTCCTTCAGTATGTACAGAATCTGGAATTTCCTCACAAGAAGAATACAGGGAGATAACATAATTTCTTATGCAGCTTTCCTTAAAGCCCTGTCTCATTATTTTGTTTCCTGCACACTACTTAGAGGCAATCTATGCCTGACAATATAAGACCTTCTTGGATTCTGATCTGATGGAGCTCTTGCACATCCACAAAATGAACAGCATTACAGCTACAAGATCCAAGGACCTAAATTTTGCTTGCAATGTAAAAAGGGCATGGATGAACAGAGGTGTATCTCCAAGAATTTCCAGTCTCTGGAATAGGCTCCCCATCCATGTAAAGCAGAGTGCTTCTCTAGCCCTATTCACGTGTGACCTGGACCAGTGGATGGAAAATTGGAAATTCACCCCTTGTCTGCCACCAATGTCCCTGATGGACAGAAACAGTAATTAATTCATGCCTTAACTAACAATAAAACCCTTATAATAGAGTCTAAGATACAATAACTCATAAGACACATTTAGTTTGCACAGTGCAGCTTATAAAGGCCCTAGTGGTCATCAGGCTAGTCTGAACTATGAACTTGGAAAATAATATTGATAAAGTATACGCTTTTAATAATAGTATAAACAAGTTTGGACTTTTTAGCAATTGTTTTTTTTTTTTTGTAGTGTTAGGTTCTGTGTTATAATAGTCTTGATAGGTAAGGAGTAATATGTATCTATGTTATGGGCACAATGTTAGTCCTGACCGAAAAATGAAATAACATACAGTGATTAAAGATGGCACTTGTTGGAAGTTAACATTGTTAATTTAGGTATACAGTTTACATTTGCATTATCTTATTTGAAAATAAATACGTTGTTAATGACAGTTGTTTCATTTCTGCACTATTCAAATGCAATCTGCTTTTATTATTACACTTATAACCTCAATGAAGAAGGAAGAAAGATACTGGTGTAGTAATGAAATTTATCAACAACAGGGAGAGGGGAGCACAGAAATAGATAAGGAAGATTAAGAAATAATTATCATATTGTCACATGAATTTGCTGTGGCGAAACTATGGCACTCCTTTCCTTTAACTATCAAAACTGCTACTAACCTGCACTCCTTCAAAACCTCTATAAAAGAATATTTCAACAAAGCTTGGATTTGCTCCTCTAGGAGCCCAAGCTGAGGTACTCTTATACCTTTTTCTACATCTACTCTCTCTATCCCCACTACTATCTTACCCTACCCTCCCTTCCTCTACACATACTCTCCTAAGGTTAAACTCATACCTTTTCCACAACTATTCTTACTAATCCTCTATCACACCCTACCCTTCTTTACTCGTACTATCATACACCTTTACCAATATAATTTGTTACCATATTTCATGACCTCTAGAATATTAGTAATCGTTATGATAACCATCTTATGTAAATAATGCTGCATCTTCCTATTATCAGGCTTTCCATATAATTTATGCTTGAACACTATGATTTTATTACTTCTGTTGAGTTTTTAGTCTGTTGTTTTTATATTTGTGCTTGAATGTTATGACTTTATTATGTCTGTCTAGTTTTTCATTTAAATATATATATATATATATATATATATATATATATATATATAGAGAGAGAGAGAGAGAGAGAGAGAGAGCTTTTCTTCCTGGGCCTCCACTGAAAATGAATACCTCATGACCCACTTGTGATAAAGAAACTAAATTGCACATGTACATATATATTTATATGCAGCTATATAAATAGCTACTATCATTTCCTGTTTTCCTTATATACATATTTTTATGCTTTAGTTTTGGATGCAGCAAGACTATTGCTTGGTGCATCCATAGCAGGATGTTAATGTTTTCTGGCCAAAGTTGTGAATGTTGATGTTTGGGTCATTTGATCTTAATGACCCATATATATATATATATATATATATATATATATATATATATATATATATGTGTGTGTGTGTGTGTGTGTGTGTGTGTGTGTGTGTGTGTGTGTGTGTTTAATGCTGAAGTCATTAATACACTTTTACTATTTCTTTTGTTTTTGAATAGGTAATTATGGATGCTAAGGTACATATGTATCAAGTAATGTATGAATTAACAATTGTTCAGTCATTTACTGATGTCTCTGAAATATATTTATATCAATATAAAAGTATTCATTTTATATAGGTAAAATTCCTTATGGCACATTCTATGAAAATATGCAATGACTGTGAAAAAGAGGCATGTATATAGATAATGGTAGGGGTAGAATTCATTCCAGAACTCCTGAAACAGTATGTAATGATTCGCGAATAATGTACATATATTGGGAAAGTAAACAGATTAGCACAGGTATGCCATTTAATTTAATTTAGAGCACATTATCGATAGTTTCTGATTAACAACGTGTTTTCCCTCCTTTTCATTATTTATTTATTTATTTATTTATTTATTTATTTATTTATTTATTGTCTTTGTTGACTGCAAAAGTCCGACTGGGTAAAACCCATTTTCAATGCAGGCATGGGAAGAAAAGCTCCACATTTAAATTATATATGATGTACGTTTATAATTGTAGGGTAAAAAGTCTATACATGAGTTTATTTACATGATTTTTAGATATTTTGTAAATATTTCTTACAGGAACATAGCATTTTAACACAAAAACAAAAGGGGAATTAACATAAATTGACTAATTATGGAATAGGAAAATAACATACAGTAACAGAAATGTATATATAGCATGAAAGCTGCAGGGAAAATATCAGATTGTGGTGTTTTTTGAGTTTCATAATAATTTGCAGACAGACCAGTAGAATGTAGCTTAAAACTAATAAGTGGGATATGAACTGAGAAGTTATGGACATGATCAGGAAGATAAATGGACAGAGGAAGAACTGGAGTTAGTAGTGGGGTGTGAAATAAGGAGTAAAAGTAAGAGTATAAAACTAAAATTAATTTATATGCATTGTTTTATAATATTTGATTATTTACATTTAAACTTTTAAAATTAAAATAATTCACATTTTTTAAGTTGAGTGTTATGAAAATCCAATTTATTCTCCATTTCTGAGTCAATATCATACTGTTGTACAATCTATGATATTAGATTAGTCTGATTGTTGTGAAAGATTAGTTCCACTTAGATTTATTAACTTGATTATGAATCAGTAAAGCTAATGGATGAATTTTAAAAGGACTAAACTTTGTTTTTTTTTTTTTTCTTGAGTAATTGTTTTAGGTCTTGTTAAAAATGTATATAATTTTATAGTATTTTGGGTCTTGACATCTCCATTGGTAATTTATTTATTATTTTCATTATAATAAAATTGCCATCTCGATGAGTTCATGTTAGAAATATTTGATATATATTATAGAGTATCTCAATGCAATGAAAATAATTAAACTGGTAATTATAATTACAGCTCTTAAGGTTTTGTCTTTCAAAATCAGTGGTTTAAATAGTTCTTATAAAAGGAGTGGACTGATTAAATATTTTAAAACAGACACTAAGGTATGTAATATTAAGGCTGGGAATGGCTCATATAACTTAGTGTTAGTACTGAAATATTTTCCAGATTGTTCAAACATCAAGAGCATTATTAAGAATAATTCGAAGAGGCAGTATCTTTAAGAATAAATTGGAAAATAATAAGAAAATCAGAATGAATTTAACACAAATAATTCCTTAGGAATGAAGAGATGTGAACACTGTAATCAATGTAGTTATATTTTCTTTGGAGATAGAATAATTATGCTGGGTGAAGTTATTAATTTAGTAAGAGGATTTAACTGCATGCCTGAAGGAGTTGTATATATTACTGTTTTTGAAGCTTGTGATGCTTTTTACATTGGTTAGACTAAAATAATGTTAGCCAAATGTATTCAGGAGCCCTATTATGAAATTAGGAAAAGCAGTGAAAATTATGCATTTTACCAATGTTCAGTTTCATGTCCAGGTCATAATAATTTTAAGTTTGCTGTATTGGAACAAATCCCAGAGAATCTACATGGTGGTTCTGGGGAAACATTAATTGAATATAGGGAAATACAATGGCAACTTAAGTTAAATGCAGATGTAGTGCCTGGTTTAAATGATAATATTTCAATAAGTAGTGTTCTTAAACTAAGATCAGCCAAGCTTTAACTATTGTAAGTTAATGAAATATTTTTAAAGTTTTTTATTACTATTTATATAAGCTATGGTTTTTATGTAAATATATGCATCTAGTACTTAGTATCCATCTATTTATTCATCCTTTGTTTTAAGTAAAGGGTAATTCATTGCTTGTCAGGATAATCTTAAATGGTCACATATATATACAATATGTCTTAAGAATAGTGTGCACTATTTATTGTTGATCAGGCTTTTTGTGATTAAATGAAATGTTAAATAATTAATTGCAAAACTTTACTGGATGGTTTGCATCATATGATCCTATGACTTGGTATTTTAATAAGTGATAGCAATGTTTAATAAGTGATAGCAATGTTAAACATTTTGAATGGAAAAAGGTGCTTAACTCTGGCACAATAAAATTAAAATTTTAACATTTTGGTATACTGCCTACAGCTGACTTCAGGGCTTTTTCACTATGACTATTCAGACTGAACATGTTTTTGGTTGTTAGCAACTTCCTCTCTGGCTGACTTTTGTGGTTTGATGATTTCCTGACAAGCTTCATTGTGTGATGATCAAATAAGAGGGAATTCTCAACGCAAGTTCCTATGTCCCTGACTAAATTTTTGTTCTATAGTGGTGTGTTCTCTCAGTATGATGAGGGATGAGGTGTGTTTACCAAAGGTGATACTATATTTTTTAGTATTTAGTTTGTGCCCCATTTTAACTACACTAAGTGTTTACTAGGGAGAATTCATTCTGGAGGGTTGTGGTGCCAGAGTGTGGCAACAGCTTATAGCTTACAGTTACCTACAAATTTTGCTAACCAGAAGTCTTGGCTCTCTATTTGGATATCTGAAAATCAAATGCCAACACTCCCATTTTAAAATTCACAATTCAATAGCTAAATGTATCTTATTCTGCAAAATGGAAGGATACACACAACAGTATACATATTAAAAATTTAACATTCAAAGTCAATCATTGAAACATAGACAAGTTTGTGTTGTGGTTAATAAATACTCAGTTTCATTGTTTTATTCTCACTCCAGCAAATTCTACGCAAAATAATTATACACTGAAATGTTTTAAAAATGCTATATTCAAACAACTAACCTGAAATAACTGTTTTTATATCTCCTTTTTCTTATATGATTAGATTTTTAGAGTGCTCAAACTTTGAAAAAGTATTGGATTGGAGGATGAGTGTTTTTCTTTCTAGTTTAATTGCATTAAAGGAATAGTTGACAGTGTAATACATAACTACAGATTGGATTCTGGTGATTAGTTATTACAACATAGTGTTATTTTATGTTTAACAAAATGTAGACTGATGAAGCCTCCATTATTTTGTAAAGGAGACAAAAGTGCTTAATTTCAATAAGGAAGTCTAGTATTTATTTCTCTGTGGTTACACCAGTTTGTTCATAAAATTTAGACTGTGTCAGAGGTAGGCTTAAATAGCTATCTAATTCATTTTAAATACTTAATACTTGTATTATTAAATAAATTATTTTCAGGTCAGACCTATCCAAACTTTATAAAACTGAAGTAGTTTATAAATGGTTATCATTTAAAACGTTAGGACTCACAATGCCAGGTCTCAAAATGTGGAAACTAAATAATTAAAATCCAGACTTATATGTACTAAGTATAAGATTGCCATTTCTCAAAATATTCCCCTTTGTCAAAGTATAGCAATCTCAGAGTTGGTATATACAAAATCAGGGGTGTGAGGGTGTAAGGTGGATTTTTGCCCTTCTCCTGTATTTTCAATATTTTTCAGTGATTAAGAACTCAAAAGTTTGATTAGTTATTATTTGAAGCTACTCATCCACATATTAGAGACAGTTCAGTTTTAATGATAGGATCAGCTAAGAATACAACTTCATCTCCTTTTTGAATTTTATGTCAATCTTTTTGCACTCATTTTACCATTGAGAAACTAATAAAAACAATTTAGTTTAATGAATGTGTAATCAAATAGTTAAAGTTGATAGGTAGTGTACTTTTAGACTGAAACTCTAATCAGAATTTTGGTAATTTCCAATAATTTGCTTATGCATTATGGATGGATAATTTTCAATTATCTAAATACTTGGATTTGTTTTAAGGTTCCAGCTCCATCGTACATAAATAACAGTCAGTTACCCACTTTGGTGTCTCCGTAGTTTCCAGAAAGACAACGACTATACACTGGAAAAAGTCTGTTACACTTCAATGTTTTGAATTTTTAAATATAACTGTTATTGTTTATGAAAAAGAAGGAATTTTGATATGAGGCAGAACAAAATGTGTAGCGAAAACTGGCATTATTATTATTAGATAAATATACTGGGGATAATCTGTGAATATGACATTATTTGAGCAACTTGAATTATTTTAGATTATGTAAATAGTTTAACGAAGAGCTAACTGTTGCATTGTAGATTAACACACCTAAATAATGCAAATAGTTAATTTATTTAAGATGTTTTAGTTTTATTCTCTTATTTTCTTTTACTTGTATGTTGAGGCAATGTATTTTGTGATGTTATCAAATTATGTTGCAATAGTAATTACTCAATATTATGCCATTTAAATTCATGTAATGTTATATTTTGGTAAGTTATTTTATCTCTACTAGTAACTTCAATAAAAAAGTAAATGAAGGGAATATATTGCAATGTGAAAATAAACCAGTCTCTGCTTCTCAGCTATGCAAACCTCTGCACCGCAAGTCCGGTGTTCTTTGCAAAACAGTCCAGTAGTCACATAATGTCTTATGTGGACAATAGTTTGCTGGACATCCACATTTCAGAAGTATCTAGCTATGAAGGCAAGAAAGAATCTTACAAAATTCAAACAATAGCATTTGAAAACGCTGACCAGGATTCACATAAAAAGAGAGTTAGACTATTATTTCAGATAGTTGTTTTGCCTCCTAAATATTCAATTAGATTTGTCTGCAAGAAACTTAGTTGTTTGATTTTCCTGTTGAAGCATACTTGAAGGGCTGGATATTGCCTGTAAGGACACTAAATGTTATTTTGATCTTGGAATTTATAGATGGGGAACAGTATACCTTTATTTAAAAGTGGTACCACCTGCAGAATTCAAACCCAAGCTTTATGGTTCTAGTACACATTAAAAAAATTGACAGTAACAGATTTAACTTGAACCCTCTGTCTGTTATAGTAAGTATGATTTATGTAGTTAAACTGGAAACATTTTCTTGGAAATTTAGTCCACCTCCTTATCATACTTTCTTTTAAATTAACTATGAGCTAGTCTTCTTAGCAAGTAGTCTTTTTTTCTAAAACTTAAAATAAAAGTGATGTGAAAAGACTAGTGTAAAAAGTGCCGGACACTGGATTTGCAAATCAAAATTTTTGCGAAACTGATCATAAACTTCATTGTTGAAACTGTAAGCATCAGTGTATTTGTACATAAACAAATCTTTGAGAGTATCAATTTCCTTCAACGTCACTTATGTTTAAAGGCAGGAAAGAAGAACACTGTTACAGGCTACAAATTCACTCTATCTTAATGCAACACCTCTTTCATGAACACAGGCATTCTATTTTTAGAACATGTAGAACTTGAAGCAAAAGTTCTAGCATTTACAGTAGTAAGTTTACCAGAAATGATAATGAACCTAAGTAATTCAAACCAATGACTTAATTGAAGAGATAGTGGAGGAAAAAAAACAGTTTTTCGTATGAGACCACTTTCCTTGTCAAGCAGCAGATGCTGCTTAAGGTTTTATCATTTGTTACACTGTCACAAGAGTCCTCAGAGAAAAACAGTATGGTTATATGAAGGCACTCACTGTAAGATTTCTTCTGAGTTACAGCAAAGTCAGTACCTATCGCCATTCTAGTGATGTGTTCCACCTCTCACCTGACATATTAAAATATATATTGATAATGCCAGTCTTTCTTGTACTTGTCACCTTTTTACTTGAAGAACTAAAGATGATGTATGGCAATTTTTTTTTTTTTTAGCAAGAAGAGACAGTATGACCCTTACTGCTTAATATCGCTTGTACACCAGATGATTGGAATACTGCTGTAAAAACAGGCTATTGAGTGATGGCAAAGAAAGAGCCAATTTGTTATATTGATGTAAGTCTCACTTCCACTGTCACATGTACTGATCTTTCTTCAAGACTGACTTTTTGTACAATTATTTGGGTTTCTATTTAGCAACATCAGTTGTGATCTGGCCAAAGTTTTCATCAGTCAAATGTTGTGCAGCATAAGCCAACAACTTCCTCCCACTATTGATGTATCAGCATAATTTAGCAGGAGCCCCACAAAATGATAACATTGGCAAGTGAATCTTTATTCTTTTCTTACAGCTTCAAAAAACATCTGTCATACAAATGTGTTCTGCATTCATAAGTAGTTTATTCATAGGGTTGGAGTCCAAAAATATTTACTTTTGTGCAAGGTGCTGTTCCAGCTAAGTATTACATGTAAAATGGCCATAATTCCAAAAGATGGATTCCTTAGTTCCCTAAAACAGAGGACACAGGTGAGGACTTATGAAAATGTGGGCAGTCCACAAAGATTCAGCACATTGCATAAGATACTATTTCTTTGTTGCAATAATCCAAGGGCCATGTATGGATGAATCCTCCCTTTGCTAAATTTAATACTAGGCACCACCAGATTGTTCATAGGTCCATATGTTCTTAGGGTTATAGGTAAATATTTGACAGTGTTATGACTATTTATCTTAGCCAAAACACCCTCTACCAAGTGCAACATCCTGCCTTAAGAAGGGATATACAACATTTTTGCCTGGCCCCTATGGAAGACCTTGGTATTATCACACCACATCTACCTGAGTTGACAATAATAGAATAGATGCTCAGAAACACAATAGCTAATTATTTCTAACTATATAGCAGAGGAAGGTTTTGATCTGTCAGTGCTATGGGGTTATGAAGCCAGCCTACTTCTGCTGCACCACTCCACTACCCCTATAAACTGGGCTTGCTAAGGATTTGAACACAGGATATCTCTTCTTCCTAGATGAACAAACAGCTTTTCAATGTGTTTAGGCACTAGGGAGATTTCACCTCACAACCACCGGTTTATACAGACAATAGTCTAACCCCTGAGTTATGGAGTCATATACTAAAGTGCTAAAGTCTAAGCATATGCTTGCTATAATAATGGTACTGGTAGTAAACTCTGGCTTCATAAGTCATATGTTAGACAGCTATCCATTACTAAGTTGGAGGAGAGTGATTTCACACCCATTAGACAACAATAATATGCATATGTCCATTGGCTGCACTGACCCTGATGTCTGTTGTGGTATCTGTTTCCAACCTTCTCATATACTTGATTTGTGTTGTGCACTTGTTTTAAAAAACAGTCCCACTGTAGAGCTTTTAAACATGTTATAAATTACCCATTGTACGTAACTTAGAATATATGTCCTTGATATAAGCCTAAAACATGTTGCAGAAACATGACGTTTTTTTCCATGCAAGATTAGCGTAGCTCAGGTATATTTCTTAGTTTGTTGTCTGGGTGCCCCTCTAGATATTATCACCCATCTACTGTGACTGTCTTGAACTTAATTCTTCAAAGAGTAGACATGTCTGATCCATCCCCTCATCCCATATAGAAACATGCTCCCAAACCCCCTCCACCACAGATTGTCATGCATTAAAAACTACTTGCTGATTATTGGAACATACACAATGGTATAATGTCAGTATCTAGTAAAACCTTCAGTGCACAGTATAAACTATCATTGCTTCAGGGTTTGAGCTTCCACTACAATCTTGATAGTTTGTCTGTTTCAGTAACCTAACCAATATCTAGCTTCCCTGACAGTTAAGATGCTACCCCCAAAATTTTAAATAAATAGACAAGATAGGCAACATAAAAAAGGGCAGATAGTGCAAACATCATTCACAAGAACTTAATACAGTGCACACTTCAGAAAAATTTAGTTCCAAATGCAACTCAGAGTGTGTTTGCTCTACTTTCAGTGCATATAGTCAATGCAGGAAAAAGAGGAACTAATTTGCATTTATGTTCTTCCAGCTTTCCCTTGGAGATACATGTAAAATCATTACAATGGCATTTATCTAACATTAAAAAAAGAAATTGTGATTGTGGAACATTTCAGCATTGATTGGAAGCTTCCCTCATACTCATTTTCACATCCCACTATGCAACTGTTTTGTTTGACACTATTTATTGTTCTGCATACCAGAACCGGTAAGGCCTCTACAAAAGAAAACAGTCTTGACTGGTTTCTTGGATTTGCACATGATGGCATTATGGTGGTCACTAACTGTGACAAAATGCTTACATTTGAGGTTTGGTGTCTGGGCAAGATCTAGAAAGCACATTTCTGGAAACTTCTGCCTATATATTTAATCAGTTTCCCTACCAGTAGTCAATATGCATATAGTCAATACATAAATTGCAAAGCCTGATTCCTTAACATTGCACTTAATTGAGAATGTTTCCCATTCTGGGACTTGGGCTTCAAGAACATTATTGCATGTAGTCTGTTCATCCATTGATGGTGTTCCTCCTTTGCTGTGGCTAGAGTTAGTACATGTATGTAAGGGAATTAACTAGAATTTTCTACAATTGTTAAGCATCTGGTTGGGCTTGTTTGTCCTGATTTCCTGCTACGAGTGTATTATACACCTTGTTTGCATTTGTAAGCATTCTCTAGAGTCTCCTTGATCCTTTATCTGTTTAAACATTTCTGCAGTTTTTTACTACCTAAGTAGTGGTAGTGTAGCATTGTCCATATTCAGGCTTGTGTTTTGGGCCTAGTTGTTTGTTAGTAGAAGCTGTGTGTCTGAGCACATGTTCCAGGCCATCATAGCTTAACCAAAGCCAGTATATTATTTCAGTGAGAGTGAATTGTTTGTGATCATTTGCTGACTGGGGTTGCCTGGACTACACCTTGGAGTAAGCACCTCATTGGTTCTTTCAAGCTTTTTTTTAAAGTTGTTTCAGGTTTCAACTTTCTTACTTAAGAAGTTAACTTGTGAGTGTTTCTGCCATTTCACACTGAGCTAATTAGAAGAAGTCGGAGGAAGGGCTTTGAGCTAACTAATCTGTGCTGAATAACATTAAGTATCCTGTTTTTTGCTTATTTCTGAGTTATTTATAGCACTTTTATTGTCCGCATATACTTTGCTAGCTAGTTTCACTGTGTGTGAGGTATTAACTAGAATTTTCTGCAATTGTTAAGCATCTGGTTGGGTTTGTTTGTTCTGATTTTTGTTTCCCACCCTCCCTATACTTGGTGGCTTTGCAGTTGCCTGCCCCTACTGCAAATTTGACCTGGGACACTCCTCCCGGTCTAGTGTCATCACCTCATTCTAACTAATCCAGGGAGAACATTTGAGAAGGCCAACCCAGTTAGTTTCTGCTCCTCCTGTCCCCTTTCCACTTTACAAAAAAAAAATAATTCTAAGATTGTTTCCTGCCTTTCCTGTAAGTCGTCTAGTCCAGATATAGATTTGCTGTATCCATGACTGTTTGTAAGCTTCTGAGCCCCCAAGCCTTTCTGTGTTGGAGGGAAGCCTTCTAGCTTAATTTTGTTTCTTAGAACTAGCCAGTTTTCTAGTTTCAGCACTCAAATCTGTTTCTTTGAGCTCAGCACTTGTTCAGAACTCATTGTAAGCACTAAATAAGCTACAAATTAGTACAGCACTCAACTTTCCTCACTTGTCTAGAGGAAAACAGTTTTTAGTACTTAATAAATAGGCACCTATCCAGGCATGTCTAAGGGTCAGCTTCCGGTGTTTTCTCCTGTCTACCTGATGAATCTGGGCATCTTGGGGCAATGCAGCAATTGCCTCATGTACACAGACAACCCTCTCCTCCTACCACCCAATATTACAACCTGTGAGAGATGCACTTATATAACCAAACTGGAAGTAAAGCTCTCTTCACCCAAGACTGAAGGTAAACACTTGCACCACACCACACTCATCACATAGTCCCTCAAAACCTATACCACCAAAACACACACATAGAAACACAAAACACACACCTACATTCACGGAGGCTCTCAAAAAAAAATCTACCCAAGCAACAGGGACCTCCAAAGTAGAAACACAAGCAACCTCCACCCCCCCCAACACAATTCAAATGACACATAGCCCACAAACTCAGTGTGCCACTCAACCACAGCCCATAAGACATAACAATGCACCCAACACTCTAGTCATAGGTGACTCTATAGTCAGGCACACTGATGTTCCACTCACCAGGCTAAACAAGGAGTTACTATCAGCTGCCTGTCAGGTGCCAGGATCTGTCATATAATGCATGCACTCAGGTCACTCCACAACAAGTACAAATATGACTCTGTCATTGTCCATGTTAGTGTGAATGACCGGAGACGTACCTCCCTGGACTACATGAAAAGAGATAGAGAGAAGCTGTCCGATCTTGTAGCCCGGGAGATATGACCCTAGCCCTGAGTAGCATCCTGCCATCACCCAGAATGATACCACAGTATAAGGACAAAATGATTGACTTCAACAATTGGCTAAGCTTCTGGTGTCATTCTAAGGGGAGCCAGTATCTGTCTGCCTGGGATGACATGATCGACAAACCACGATGCTTTGCAGAGATGGCCTGCACCTGTCACCCTTGGGATTCTGGATACTGGCTAAGGCTCTTGCCACCCCTATAGTTCCTTTTTTAGGCAAGATTCAGATGAAAAATTCACCACAATAACAGGTACAAGCAAGCAAAATCTGAGGGTAATGCTACTTTATGCTAGAATTCTAAACATCAAAATGCACTCACTCGAGGCACTCCTTAAAATGGAGGACATTGACATCTGTGCAGTGACAGAGTCCTGGTTCAAGGCTCCAGAGAGCACCCATGCATTACCAGGCTATAATTCATACCACACCTTTCGGCCACCTAACCTGAACCGAAGCACTAAAGGTGGAGGCGTGTCCATATATCATTAAAGATATCCACACCTCCAGACTAGTTGCTCAGCATAATGCATCCGAGATTATCCAAGTGCAACTAACTCTGAGCAAGACCGCAATCCAAATTGTAGCTTGCTACAGATCCCCCCACCATGCCTTGGGATTCCCAGTCCTCATTTCTTGATACACTGGAAAATATTAGGGTACAACCTAACACACTAATAATGGGTGATTTCAACTACCCCACCATTAACCGGGAAAACTACTCATGTACCAACTCGTGTGCTCAACGTTTTCTGGAATTCATAAATTCCAACACCTTGGATCAACTTATCCACACCCCCACCAGGGGCAGCAATATCCTAGACATGGTCATTACCAACATGGGCAACCGGTGTTCCACACCAGAGGTCAATTCCTTGTTGGTCATATCCGACCACAAGCAAATCACCCTAGACATCCACATCCCACCCCCACCCCCATTAGGGAAACCACCATAAAAACTTTCTCCAAAGCCAACTTCACGTTTCTTAAGACAGAAATGGCAAACTTCACAACACCCATGCTGACGGACAATAGAGGTACGACTGCTGAATCCTATACAATTGCACTTTATAAGCACTTACACGAGTGCATGGATCGTGCAATCCCTAATAGAACCAAGATGCTATCCTCCAAATAAGGAAGCCAATCTGGTGGTCCCCTGCCATAAACAAACTCTACAACAAAAGAAAAAAACTGTTGCAAAAAAGAGTAAAATTCCATGATTGGAGGAACTCTGTGGTCAGCCTCAGTAAGTAGCTGAGATCCCTCATAAAATCCTCCAAAGCTAATTACAAAAACAAAATCGCCACTGATTCTAAAGACAACCACAAAGCATTCTATAGGTATGTCAAGAATCTCAATGGCAACACTCAGATCTGCTCTGAGTTACAGCACAATGGCACTAAATATACAGAACCAACTGATATTGCCAACATCCTGGCAGATAGGTTCAGTGCTAACTTTACCCCTCTCTCATCCCATAAAGGGCCCATCTCTATACCAGGAGAATGCAACGTTCCTGTAATCATGGCTGCACAGGTAAAAAACACACTCTCCAAAGCCAAGAACACAGCATCCATGGGACCTGACAACATCCCAGGCTGTGTTCTACATGAACTACAGAATGAACTGGCACCCCACCTAAGTACCATGTTCAGTCATAGCCTCACCTCAGGCTTTGTGCCCACTGAATGGTGCACAGCAATGGTTATCCCATTCCACAAAGGGGGAGCCACCACAGACCCCAGGAACTACCACCCCATTAGCCTGACGAGCCTGGTCTGCAAGGCTATGGAACATATCATCATGGAACTTATAAACAATGACATTGGTAATCTCCAACTCTGGACCCTACCCAGTTTGGGTTTGTAAAAGGCAGATCATGTCTCCTAAACCTGATAGACTTCTTTGAAGCAGTCACCAAAGCCGTAGATGAGGGTAAGGTGGTTCACACAGCCTATCTAGATCTCGCCAAGGCTTTCAACACCATCCCCCACTCTGGAATTATAGATAAACTCACTAAACTAGGTATAAATCCCTATGTCACAAGATGGGTTGTCAACTGGCTCACTGACAGAACCCACACTGTGAAAGTAGCAGACTCTAAATCCATCTTCAGACCAGTAACAAGTGGAGTACCACAGGGTTCAGTCCTAGGTCCTCTCCTGTTTGGTATCTACTTCTCTGAAGTACAGGCTAACACAGAAGATCTTTGGCTAACAAAGTTCACAGATGACTGCAAACTAGGAGCCATAATCAAAACTCCAAACGATGTGGACATCCTACAAAAGGGCCTCACTGAGACAGATGCCTGGTGTCAAAGCCATGGCCTCAAGCTCAATGCCAAAAAGTTCATTGTCATCCCTTTTGGTAAAAACTCTGTACCCATGAATTACCACATAGGTGGTAGTCTACTTAACACCGAAAGTGTGATAAGAGACCTTGGGACACAGGTGGACAGTAGTCTCTCCTTTGATAATCACATTTCCACAGTAATCAGGAAATTCTTCTAAGTGGCACACCTCATCACAAAAGGTTTCTCATCCAGGAAAAAAGAGGTCATTGTTCTCCTCTACTCATCACTCATAAGACCCATTATAGAGTACAACACCCCTTTTGGAATGTACTTCGCAAGACATCTACAGCAACTGGAAAGGCCACAGAAATACCTCACAAAGAGGATTACTGGCCTCAAACAGATGCCCTACACAGACTGTCTCAAAAAACTCTAGCTTTACTCTGTCACATATCAGCTTCTCATAGGCGATCTCTGCCTAACATACAAAGCTATGTCAAACCCAGAGGTGTTGGACATGCTCCACTTAAAGAAATCCCAATCCCTCTGAGCTACATGCTCTAGGGACCTAAACCTTGTCACCACAATAAACAGAACATGCTGGAAGGATAGATTCCTGTCCCAGAACCTTCCCATACTCCCAAATTTATCCTGTAAGTTTTGATGCCCTAGGTGTTATTTTAAGGGGATACAGAGATTAGGACATGTGTGTTTAAGCAATTACAGGCTGCCTCTGACCATTAGAGACATGGGTACAAGACCAGGGGTAGACATCTGATTTCCCATCCACTGGTCTAGGTTACACTTGAATAGGATCAGAGAAGAACTGTGCTTCACCTGGATAAGAGGCCTGTACCAGAGAATGAGTATTATCTTAGAGATATACCTGTTCCTCAAACATGTCCTATTTATGTCACAAGCAAAGTATAAGTCCCTAGAATCGATAGTTATGAGGCTATTTGTTTTGCAGATATGCAAGTGATCATTCATAATAGGATCCAGAGATGCCTTGTATGCCAGACATTGCTTGCCTCTCAGCAGTCTGTAGGATACACAGTACAAGGATAGAGCTTAGGACATGCTATTAATGCCCCGTATCCTCATTTTTCTCTTTTTCCTTAGAACTTTTTTATTTCTTCTGCTGTCCTCTCCTAGTCTATAAGTCTTTGTTCCTTCTGGAAAGAAAACTTGAAACACTGCTGGGTAGAACACCATGAATCTCAGTTCTCTATCTTCAAGCAATCTCATCACTGGAATAAATGTATTCCTTTACTTCATGTTTAGCCAGAATAGTCATGGTTTGTGAAGACTGTACTAGTCCATACTCTCAGGAGTTTGGCCCTTTACCACAGTCTGGTTAGGATCAAATCTTTCTGTGGAAATGTTTCAACATTTAACCAGTACCTATCTAGGGCATCTTTTCCTTATTGAGCTGAGGATAAAAACTTGCTGTGCCATTATGATAGAAATCTCTGTTGCAGGGATGCTAGTCTATTTTCTAATTTGCAATTAGGTTTATAGGTAAGTAGCTAGATGTCCTTGCGGGCCATTAATTAAGCCTTGCCAATTTCCCTTTTTGTGCTTGAAATAACCTATCCCATCTGGACAGAGATTGGCCTTACCCATCCTATATATATATATATATATATATATATATATATATATATATATATATCAGCCCTATTAAGAAAAACTGGGATTATAACATATATAACTTGAGAGGACCCATGCATGAAATAAAGTATTTAGGAGCTGTCTCTGTCCATTAGTAGTACAGGGGGTAAACTTTCTGTTTCCCATCCATAGATCTAAGCTGCACTTGAATATAAACAGAGTATGCTCCACAGACAGCTTATGTTGCAGAAGTTTAGATCCCTAGACCAAGTATTTTACTCTATGACGTATGCTACAGTCTGTTCCTTTTACTAAGTATGGTCATTCAGTAAATCTCACAATTTGGGCTCTACGGTGGTGCAGTGGTTAGCATTGTCGTCTCACAGCAAGAGGTTCTCCGGTTCTATCCTCGGCTGGAGTGCCTTCAGTGTGGAGTCTGCATGTCCGTCGCGTGGGTTTTCTCCAGGTGCTCCGGTTTCCTCCCACATCCCAAAGACATGCTATAGGTTGATTGAACACTCTAAATTGGCCCTAGGCATGAGTGCATGCATGTATGTGCCTTCTGTGGAAGGTTGGGTGCTGGGCTGGCAACTCGACACCATAAAATTCTACTGCCAATCATGAGCGGACAGGTGATCTGCTGTAGCGACCCCTAACGGGGAAAAGCCAAAAGAAGAAAATTCTAGCTCATTTATATTTTATCTCTTCTTTTGTATCACCATCATTGACATTACTTTTTTATTCAATGTACAATTTAACAATGGATTTTAAGTGTTACTTGTGTAGAAGGCACCATTTGCCATCCGTCTTTTCTCAGAGTTGTAATCTAAGATTAGTTCACCACTATATATGAAAAATTCTTGAATTTCCTTGCTTCCTGTCCTGGTGTTTTCCAGTCCATAAAATTATCAGTTTCTCTACATCTTTCTCTTTCTTTCTCCCATTCCCTGTCTTCTGTTCTGTCTGTCTTTCTGCTGCTAAATCCATACAGGAAGTGAATGACAAAAGGTTTCTACATGTGCAGGATATGTCATCAACCAGGGGTATCTTCCTTGATTTCATTAGTGCAGCAGTAATGAGGGTTGCCCGAGATCATTGCATTTAATATGACCTGCTGCTTGAACATTTCTAAGCAATTTGCTAATACAGTATCTCACATAATCGTACTTTCATAAAAGAGGTCAAAGTCTTTCAAAGCAGTGACAACAAATGGACACATAAATAATGGAAGAACTAAAGCAGAATTTCCCTTGATACTACGTATATAATGACTTTAAAAGCAGAGGTCCAAGCAGCCATGTTTGTCTTTGACAGTTCATCTGAAAGACTTTAAGTAATACCAAAAAAGAAGATGATCGGTTAAAAGAGACTGCATATAACATTAAATTGAATTAGTTG
This sequence comes from Protopterus annectens, assembly GCF_019279795.1. Lineage (NCBI taxonomy): Eukaryota > Metazoa > Chordata > Ceratodontiformes > Protopteridae > Protopterus > Protopterus annectens. The sequence goes on from NC_056743.1 coordinate 1,030,363,454, forward strand.
AAATGCACAACAGATTTTTTCAAATTTATTAGCAACATACAGGAAGTACAAATCTGAAAATAAATTAACCCCATACACAGCAAAGAGTTTATTGCCTCAGCCATGCATGTATCTCTTGATTTACTTGTAAATATGAAAAAAATGCAGCAGGTCTTGTATGATACAATTAAAATAAACACTATAGCTTCAAATATGCAACTGTTTCCAAATCAAAAGAGTTTTGACCTTAACTATCAGCACTCAAAATAATAAAGTATTACAAGCTGCAAATTTACATATACTTGAAATAACTACACATGTTAAATATTAAAAAACACATTTGAATGTTCTGTTTAAATGAAAATTTGTAATGCTGGATCTGAGAAAGTTTGAAAAGCCTGTTTTCTTCAGTGTATAAGCTTGGCATCCCTTTTTGATTCAATGCTTGAATTCCTGCCAGCAGAACATGTCCCACCTTATCAAAAGTTTCCAGATGAATGAATGAAATAACTTCAATATTGCTAACAATACAAAACAATATTCTATTAAAGTATGAATGCATATCTCAGCACAAAAATACTGGCATTTGATAATTCCATTACTATTTGTTTACTGTACATTTTACTTTGAAGTACATATTATGCACAAGGCTTGTAGAATATATAACCAGTCTAACTTTGCCCCTACCAAAAGAAGCAGAGTAAAAGTCTTACATATTAACTGCATTAACTCCATATATCCAGCATATGAAAGGATGATACAATTTATACAATGTGTACTCTTGATGGGGGTGGCACAGAAGTGTAATTCATTCTTGTGCCTACAGTCTGAAAGTATACTACTAAACTAATGAAAGGAATGCATATACAGTAAATCTAAATACAACACCACCTAAATAATATGGCTTTAAATGTTAGAGGATGAAGCTGTTGCAACTATACAGTATCCTGTAGTGACCCTGTATACTGACACATTTAAGAAGTTCTCTTAGTTTAGACTTTTTATTACAAAATGATAACTGTAACTGTTGGTGGAGCACTTTCTGAGTATATACTTCAGCTATTAGACGGTAATCTTACTCAAAATAGATACTTTTATAACTGCTTAATTTACTAATGTATGATATGTACAGTGTTATGTCATATATGAAAGGGGTTATCTGTAGAGAAGTGCAAGAAAGTGAAAGGAAGACAGACTTATACGAGATAGAAATACAAAATACCTATTAAATTAGAATAGTGTTATATAAAAATATGATGAACTTTTAATATATATTGTACCGAAAATATAATTCTGGACATAATGGAAATTGTATTTTCTTACTCAAAACCCATATGAAGGACCAGTTGGACCTACTCCTTTTAAATAGACTTTTGGCAAAAGTTACATGCCATTCCAGTGGTATTATCCCCAGATTAGGAAAAATAAAGACTTTTCTGGTGAAGCTAGTAGTTTACAGAAGTTATGTTTATGAACAATTTGTTTAAAGGAAGCATTTCTTGAAAGGTTATATCTGTTTTTCGGTAACTATTGTGTATATGTATAGACAGGAAGGCAGACTGACAGACAGATACTGATATACATAAGGGAAGTTGAGAGAATAACAGACTGCCAACTAAGCTATGTTAACATTTGTGGACTGTTGGCACCTTATGTTTTATATGAAAGTAGGTAGATTATCGTTACAAGGAGAACCACAGATTAAAATTTTGCAATAGTTAAAGGCTAGTTTAATGCAGAGCAAAACAGCTGTAGGACTTGAAAAACTATCTGTGTATTTGCACCCAGTAATATGTAATTATCTGACCTACAATACAGCAGAAAAGAGGAAAAGAAAAACAGTGTTACGTGCAATGAAGTTACTGTTTCAGTACCACACCGGTTATCTAAATCCTGTTGGCCTAAGAATGGGCAATATACTGCCTGCCCTTCTAAGTCAGCCATGCAGGCCAGTGACTCAAGTCTGAATAGATGATATACTGTCCTGCCCTCTGAGTCAGTTATGCTGGTCAGTGTGTAGGGTAGCACATAGTTATGACCAGGAAATTGCTACACAGATGTTTATGAATAAGGGATATTGGTTGCATTAGTCAAGTCTGATGCTGCCAAGGAAAATACAACAGTTCTAGAATTAATGTTCATATAAGTCATTTGCATCTTAAAAACTATTCTCTTGAATCTAAAAATATAAAAATGCAATGTTTTGTATATGTCCTGTTTTGTACACACTTACAAAACATCTCTTGAAATCCTTCCAAGATGACTAATAACTCTCCCAAGTACCAGGATGTTTTGTGTAGTATTCAGTGAGCATATAATAATTTAGCTTTATTATTTATATTTCACATAGAGGTCAGGCACCTGCAAGAAAAGACAAACAAATGTTGTCCTTAGAAACGACAAAACCATTATTATGAAAGTCTACACAGCATCTTAAATTATGTTATTGTGCAATAAACTATGATTAATGACTTGTCTATTTTAAAATAATGTAGAAATGCAGAGGAGTGCACTATACAGATGCATCTGCAAAATGTCTAAAACTTTCAACTTACTTTTAGCATCTATTGTAAGCTCCCTCTTTCTCACTTTACTCATATGTGCTAACTGTACCCTGTTACTGCCCTTAACCCCAAACCTGCACTTTATGTTGCCAGAACCCCTTTCCCCTAAAGGCTTCACCACAAAACACAGGCAAACATTATACATACACTATAACACACACAAAAACAGAAAAACTTTCCCACATGTAACCCACTAAATCTGTTCCCTTGCCAAGACAAAACTATAAGTTCGCTCTCATTCCCATTTCCACAATTACCACTACACCGAAATCTTCTTTTAAAAATACAAGTTCAAACATATGCCTTACAACCTCATAACCTCACAAACACACACAAATATATATATGGTCTCGGCCATTTGAAAGTCGAGCTTTTAAAAGTTCGACCATCTGAAGGGGACCCATAGATAGATTTATATATATATATATATATATATATATATATATATATATATATAATACCAGCACCCATGTCACCATGCATCTCGATCCTTCAGTGCAGTCACAAATATAATCCTCGAGTGAGTGAATATTCCCTTTCCGCAGGGACTCTGCAATCTCGGAGTTAGTACATATAATTAGCAGGTGGTGTGGGGGGTGCCGGAGTTTTGTTCCCCTGCAAAAACTGATGTTATTTTGGTTTTTTGTTGGTTGAATGCGGCAAGAGTTTTACTCACTTGAATGTCAGTGTGTCTCCATTGCCAATCTTTTGCAGTCGACATTGTACTGTGTTGATGGAATGTAGCAATCCCATACACACACACACATATATATATATATATATATATATATATATATATATATATATAGATAGATATAGATATAGATAGATATAGATATATAAGAGAGAGAGAGAGGTGTGCATTTGACAGAGAGTCTAGAAGATTCTTTTCCCATAAAAGTTACAGTTAGGTGAGAGAACTATCTGACAACAGCAGGTAAATGTGTTCTCGCTACAGATCATGACCTGATTTTGACTAGGAATCATTTGTAGCACTCCTTGTTTTGATTGAAAGTCTGAGTTGGGGTTGTAACCAACCATGCAGACATGATTATTGCTGTGTCTTGTTTTTGCTTTATTTTCCCTGTAATGTGTGTGTGACTGCTCAGTCAAATAGGGTTTTATTTTTCAGCTATTTACTTCAGTAACAATGTGTGCAGCTTTCTCAGTGTGCAGTCTCTCAATAACAGGTTTGCAATTTATGATGAATCGGGGCTAGCTTTTTTTGTAGTCATAGCTGTGTGACTGTGGGATAAATATATATATGTAAGGGATGTGGGGGAAAAGCCCACATGTTACTGGTATAGGAGACAGCCTCCATCCCCTTATATAAATAAAGATTTTGTTGTTTGTGTTGCTGTGGGAGTTTTCTCCATCTATGTTGTAGTTTTTTTTTCCTTTGAATTTTGCGTTAGTTTCCTGATCACAGATATTTAGCTTTATGGTTGACACTTGCAACCAGATGTGGTTGTATTAAAATGTTGCAGACTTATAGAGACATAATAGAGGACTAATACCAAGCAGGCCTAAAATGTGTATTTTGTTAATTAGTTATCCCATATCTTCCAAATAAACATAAGGCCATAACAGTTAAGGGACTGCTTTTTGCTGATTTCTGTCCTCTGTATCCTCCAGTAGCAATGTGATCATCTTTGAGATTCCTATGCCTACCATCAGTAAAATATAACATTTCTTTACCACAGTCCTAACAAGTCTGTTCTTCCCAGGCATTAAGGCTGCAAAACATCTTCAGATCAATTCTTAGTTATGGTTTCTCCTATTCCAAAAGTTAAAATTATGTGAACATTATCCTGCTGATAACTATTATTATATTTCTCCTGCAATGGTATACTAAAGCTTATTCTTCCAGATTTCAAGAATTTATTCCTTGTTCATTCGTGCATGGTAGAAATCCTTTCTAAAAATTGAATGGAATGGTAGGCATTAAATAGTGTGTGTGTGTGTGTGTGTGTGTGTGTGTGTGTGTGTGTGTGTGTGTGTGTGTGCGTGTGTGTGTGTGTGTGTGTGTGTGTCTATCTGCTTTTTAGAACTAATCCATAACAAAACAGAAGATTAGCTCATTTCCTGTATTTAATTTATAATACTGTTTTTTTTCTTTGATGCTGGATAACATAACTTGACATAGCTAAAAGCTTCCCTACTGTTCAGACTAACAGAGTGAAGCTTTAGTGTCATGTGAAACCCTTTCTTAAATGGATTTGTGCAAGACAGTCATGAAATCTGGCATTCAATATCACTGACTTCAGAATGTATCTATGAATATATGTTCTTCAGTTTTAGATACCAGCCTGGGCATAGTGAGAAACTGCATACCTGTATCCTTTCCTGCAGATGAAAATCACAAGTCACATCATAAAAACCTGACATTTTGCAGCTCGGAAAATGTGTACTTAATTCCATAATTAAAATATTTTGTAGTACTACAAATGTCTGCAAGGTTCTGTGTTTCAGAGCTGTAGTCATGTAACAAACAGGTGGCAGTTCTAGTCTTCCTGCTCCATCAATTCAGTAGCTTGGATTGTAAACGGCTTCTATTTGGTGATACAACAGGAAATATTTTATGGGCTGCTAAACTGCCTTCCCAATTTTTTCATAGGTTCTAACCCCCAACCTTGTGTGAAACCCCAATCAAAATTGGGTTGCTTTTGGAAGATTTTGACAGGACTCTAACCTACAGTCTTCCATCTCTGCTGACAGGATGCCTCTAGAAATACAAAATTTACAATTCTGAATGCCTTTCTTTAAATTATTTTCACTTAACATATTGCTATAATTAGAATAACGTGTGGAACATTTATGAGAATTACCACTCATGACTAAAATTACCATGACTGGCTTTGTAGTATAAAATGCATTCTTAGCAGCTACTTGTTTAAATTTCCAAGATAAGAAATGTAACCAGAGAGAATTACAAAGAGCATTTCTGTACTTATACAGTATACAGGGTGGTATAATATACATGCTTACATACCCAGTGTTTCAGAACTAGCAAATACACCACAAGCAAAATAGAGCTAGTTATCGGCGTAGGTAAATGTTAAAGTAAGATGTAACAGCCAAGCATTTGTCTAATTTATTTCTAGTGCAGTAATAAGTTTTTATCACAGCCACTCCACTCCACCTCCATTTCTACTTATATTTCCTAGCTGCTTTTCTACTGGTGAAAAATGGTTATTTCTGATAAAAAAAGAAGTTAAGACAAACCCAGACATAATTCTGCTATCGTTATAATGTTTGTTAACAGCATTGTTTAAAGCAGTTAAGAGACTGGCATTCATTAATCACTCCCTACCCACTACAAGCCATTTATTTTGTGTTCATGCCAGCACTCCCTACCCAATACAATCCAGTTATTTTGTGTTCATTCCAGGTGTAAAATCTGGGGCATTGAGTGACTTCTGCTCATAAAGGCTCCTTATCCTGGGTTGTGCAGGTTGCTACTGTCACGCTGCAAAGTATATACAAAGTATCCTTAAAGACATGCTGTGTCTTTAAGGATAGACATCACAACAGAGTTAAGGGCAACAGGAATAGTATATTTTTACTGATTTCCATGTTTAGTCGAACACTTTCTATTAATTCAGTGAAATCACAGATATGTAGTGGCAAGGAGGTTTATCCTTAGCCACAAGGTTACCTAATGTCAGAGTTAACATATGTAGAGATGCAGGGGTTGGGGATCTAGGGTGCAAGATCTCTGCAAAAATGCATGTTTTTTTTTTCCAAATACTGTCAAAGTTAATGATGTGCATTCTCAATTCAAAAGCTTTGTGGATTCCTGGTGCATTTTTTACAGTTTGATCTTTAGGTATAGATCTACATTGGTGATTTGTAGGTCTTGAAGGACACTTTACTCTCACAGCAACCATCCTACCAACAGTACAGTGTGCAAAAAAAAATCTGGCAAGATGAATATGCCAGCTTCTAACTTGCACATCTCAACTATCAGTAACAAGATCTTCATTACCTTAGATTACTATCCTGGGTGCAAACTGAGCATGTCTCAAATTCACACAGATAGATCAGTAGTTAATTAAGTTTCCTCCAACCTTACCCATCCAGACTGTAAAAGACTGAGCTGTAAATATCTGTCAACTGGTAGTTTACCACAGAGGATTAAGGCTTAAAGTTATTAAATAGCTTCATACTGTAGTCCTGGTTTTGAGACTCTTAGCTTCTATTTGCATACCATATGTCTCTGAGTGTTTCACTTAACCAGGCAGTGTTCCCTGCTCTCCACTGAAAATGGACCTCAATCCAGATGGAAAAGCCAGATAAACCATAAACAAAAAAGATATCCATGCACAACCAGCATGACAGTAGTCAATGTCTCCTGCATCCCCTGCCTCTCAAGTATGTCAGCAGTCAGAATCTAGAACTTGGGGAACATTCATCAACGCCAGGCCCCTATGCTTACCCACCCAGTGCTGATTAGTGTCTAGTATCCAGCCTACTGCTTTTGTTAATGACTGGCCTCTTCAACCAGTGTAGCCATGACTCGTCTTTGCAACACTCCAGAAAGAGATCAAGACTAGCCCCCTCCCTAAAAAATGATAGGCCAGTGAGTGGACCGCTCCATCAGCTTGCTTGGTATACCAGAGAGTGGTGCAAACACCCCAGTCACACAGGGTCTACAGACTGCTTCACACACACTCCATTTGCTGCAAATATTTTATGCTATTTCAGACACTTGATAATGTCAATTGCACATGCTAATAAGATGGCAAACATTAAGAAACCCTCCTTGACATCATTAAGTTGGGGTAAAATCTAGCAACAACACTGACTCTGCCCTTTAATGTATATATTTGTAAATTCTGATGATTCACATTGTTGAAATTTGCACTCCTACACCTGAAACCATGCCATCAACACTCAACTTCAAAATATCCCAGGATGGGCTCTACCATGGGTCCTAAAGGATCACAAGTACCAAAAGTACTGTTTTAGCTGCTTGTTTTACAGTCGATAAATATATGTTTACCAAATGGTGTCATCTAGTGTCATGTCCACCAAACTATCAGCTGATACTGCCCCCATAAAGCTGTCCTATATCAGGGTGTGTCCCCAGGATAAAACAATTTTATCTTCTTCATCTAGCAGTGGCATTACAGACAACCACAGTGAAATTCTCTACCAAGGCTACAACACAGATAATTAAATCCCACCTAAAATACTTCACAATTATTTACTGGACAGCATTAATAATTATGATGCCATTTACTTGTATTCTTATTAGTATGGGTAGCTCTGTTTTTCTAAAGGAAGATGCAATTAAATTAAACCTCTATCAAAGGAATATCTTCTGGGCTATTCTTAATATTTGACTTAATAAAGAGTCATGCTCCTTTACCAGGTTTTCAAATCTTAATACAAAAAAGAAAAGGCAGTGTGACTGACTATAAGCTAAAAACTCTTTGCTGAACATCCAAGATTGGCTTTTAGGCTGATTGGACTCCTGATTTGCCAGAAACACAGCTTAAAATTAAAAAATGTCTTCACTTTGAAGACAAAAAAAGGTTCTTCTACTTAAAACTATAGCAAGCAACTTGCTTCAAAAGGTGCAGATCATTATCTGCTTACACTCTTATTCTCTTATCCCTCGCAGTCTGATACTAACAGGCTGCTGGATGTTCACCTGGGGGGAGGGATATGGACGTCAGAGAGTTATTCCTATTGTGGAGAAAGCAGTGATGATTTGGTAAGAATTATTCCACTTCGTAGTGGTGGCTGTGGGACAGTAGTGTTCCAGTATGGTGTAGCAGTAGGTAGTATGCTGCATATTTCTGAACAGAAACACCCACAAGTGCTAACACTACCGCACACAAGCATTCTTGATAGCAGGATGAGAGCGTACAATGGGGCCTCGACAGAAAAAAATATACCGTAATTCTCTTGATCAGGAAGCTCAAACAAGCACCTGAACCTCTATAGGTGCCTACTTTGCCAGAATACTACTAAGGTATCAAGTCAGGCGTGATCCTTATGAGCGATGTAGCTAAATTAGTAAAGGGTCCATCACTGAACTCCACTTTTAGACTAAATCTATTTTACCAGTGGAGAGTGTTGTTCATTGTGTAAGCAGTGATTGCAATTCTTAGGGCCACATTCACATTGGTTATAGTGAAATCAAACAGCTGGGTGACTGTCAAAAATATATTATGTAAACATTTCTACACCCTGAAACCTAGTCATATGCAAACTAAACTTGTCAGAATATTTTAAAAAGGGCCATAGAAAATGGTGCTTCACATGTGGTGCCTATCTGCTTCATCCAAGCTTCAAGTCTGTTGTACTAAATGACTTTGTAGAAAATCTTCACAGTTTTCTGATATTCAGCCTCAGACATTTTCTACAGTATTTACTTAAATTAGTCCAAAACAAGATCATCTTTTCACATTTTACAAGCAAATACCATGAAAGCTTTAAAAATACAAGTCCATCATGTAAAGTCAGTACTCACAACAGTGCCATGTGCAACCAGCTCTATGGCATAGTGGAATAGAGCCCTTACTTCACTGCAGATTACCCAAGTTCACACAGCTTTTCAGGTACTACAGGAGCTAAGGTATGGGGGTTGAGCAGCTTACAAAATCTTACCCATCCTGGATAAGGAAGTGAGTTCTCTGTATGGCACAGAAATGCTCTAGTAGAGGCCAGAGTGTGAACTTCCTAGCTGAAGACCCAGGCTACCATCCAGTAACAGAGGAGGGCATGAGCAGATGAGCAACTTAAATGATAACATCCATTACTTTGGCCTTATTCTACCCCCTTAGGAGTCCCCTGCACACCTACAAATCCCCTCCAAGTTATATATACAGTGCCTGTTCCTGACTCTCGTCCTTAGGAAAATGAGGTGAAAAACTCACCAAGACATATCACAAGGCCTTCTCTAACAATTTAAAAGTATCCACCTATCAAAAGGGATATGGTAGGACTTCACCATACCCAAGACGATGGAATGAATGGGTTACTGGGTAATAAGGGCAAATGTCAGTAGCCGAGGGTAAGAGAACCATGCGCCAATGTACATGGCATGAAAATCAATGTTCAGTACAGTATAAAAAGAGATATTGGTGGATACACAACAGCAGTTCTAGAATTGTTGTTTGTAAACCTAGAAAAGGTATTTGGAGCTTATGGTATTACATACAGCTGAAGTTAATGTTACTTGTGATCAAATCTGTCCACCCTCGCAGCTGAGGTTTAAACATTGACTCAATCACTTTATGCAATCAGCACTGGAGGCTCTTTGGGATGTCACACTTCTGAAAATGATCCGAATGGAAACATTAAATGTATACACATGTCAGACTGTAACACTGAAATTTAGTCTAATCTTCTTAAAGTAAAAGTACAGCACTTGCTTTAAAAGAAAAATGTCCACATCCACACTATGTTAAAGGAACTAATATGCACAAGCAAATTTTTTAACACAATGGACACTAACCAATCAGAGTGCATATTAGGAAAAAATTAATGAATCTTTGGTTTATAATACATTAAATCACTTGTGGTACGAAGTTGTGTATTTTCCAATAAAATCTCATTTTCATGTACCATGCACGGAGGGCTGATACACCTTACTTTACATTTACAGAGTCCTACCCCGATACATATTTTAAATAAATATGCTTTTATACAAGCTGCATGTTTGCCCAGGGCCTAGTTCTAGAAGCTGCATGTTTTGTCTGAAAATGAAAATGCATTTACATTCCACTTGCCCAAGTACAAGCATTAGAATATGCTAAGGCTAATCTTTACGGATGGCCCCAACAATCTGCAGAAAGAATGAGAAGATGTAGACAATATCCAAGTAGATGCTGAGAGTTGCGTATATATGTTCTTCAGGGCTTAAAGAATAGCGTCGGTTTCCCATCAGCAGCTGTGTGTCAAATGCCAGAAACTAGAAAAAAAACAGAAAGTTTCCAATTAGAAAATACATACTCATGATCCAATCAAGCTGATTTCTGATAGGCCTGTTAGATTGCCATGTGCACAGGAACCCTTACTCCCCAGCAACAGTGCTGCTTCTTTATGTCCAGTTCCCCATTACCATACTCTAGTCACCCCTAAGTACTGACTTTCTTCCTGCAACATGACTGTAATTCCATGTGGTATCCCAGATTTTTAAATCAAGCCACAGTGAAATCGTCCTTATACTTCCATGTATGTTAGTTACAGTCATCACTGGCACCATACTAACCTCTAATCCTGAGTATCTCATCTTCCCACTTCACAGCATCCCCAAGTCTTGGATGTATCCCAAAGTTCTCATCTTTTACAAAGCAGACTAACCTTCGGTAATGGAGAGAAAGTAGGATGTAGAACCAAACAATTGTCAAAAAATAACTAAAGATTGCTACAATGAAAACAAGTTCACTGACAGGATACAGTTTGGAAGTGGATAATGTGATAGTAAGGAAGAAATTGGATATCCCATGCATCCAGGAATAAAGGTGGAATGGTAGTGCAGTAAAGTCCCTTTACCCGGGATCCAGAGTCTATTACACACAGGGAGGATAGAGCAGAAATGGAGTTAGAACTGTGGTGAGAGACAGTCTTTTGAAGAGAATCAGTGACAGACACATAGCAATAAGAACCCAATGTAAAAATAGGGAGGTCTTCATAATCCAAGCATATTCTTCAAGGCAGGTCTGTGTTGGCAAAGAAAAGGGAACATTTAGGCAGCAGTTGCAGGATATCCTAGATAAAGTGGGACAAAATCAGTTATTATTCTTAACAGACGAGATGAAAGTTCATATTAAAACAGAACAGAATATGAGGACTGCAAGGGTCCACGTGGGTGGTGCAACAGGAATAAATGAGAGGCCATTGTAGACTTCTTTTGGGCAAGTGGATAAATGGTGGCCACCATGTAGCTTGTCAAAAGAGACTGTCAGAAGATCATACATGCAAGTCAGGTAGACTTCCTCCTAGTAAGGAAAAGGCACTAGGTTAAAATCAGAGACTGCAAAGTCATCCACAGTGAAGTGATTGGCTGTCAGTATATAAACCACTGGTGGTTACACTCATCTGCAAGCACTAGTCAGAGAAGCCTCTAAGTCAACAGAGACTGAATTAAAAACCAGGAAATTGTGACTGGCATGAGAAAACAGAAGTTCATGGAAATATTTAGGGCTCTGATGCCTCAGGAAGAAAAAGAAACTGTCGGAGCCAAAGAACAATAGCAATATCTCAAGACAGCATGAACAGGTATGTGCCTGAGCCAGGTATGGCAATACGGTAAATAATGAAATCTGGTTGTGGAATGCAGGAGTCTAGAAAGTTTTTAAATTGAAGAGGTCGTACAGGACGATGTGGGAGATGGCAAAGATGGACCAAGCTAAGAGGGGGAATACTGGCTAAGAGAGCAGTCACTGTGGCAAACAACAAGGCATAGGAGAAACTTCACCAGCTTCTGGAAGGTTAGCCAGCAGATGGTGCAAAGAAGTTCTATCAGTTTGCAAGGCAAAGAAAGAAAGGTAAAGAAGACAGTCAGATGCCATTCATAAGGGATGCCAGCAATAATCTACTCACCAGTCCAGAGGACATCAAAAAACTCTGAAAGTTGTACTGTACCCTGCATAGCTGATAATAAAAGAAGAAGAAGCTGAACCTCTCTAGAAGAAGTTTATAAACAGCACAAAGCAAAATGAAGTCAGGGAAAGCAGCAGGCTCTGCTGAAGTCACAGCAGATATGATTGAGATGTTTGGTGAGTTGAAATAAAAATGTTCCTGAAGGTACTCACTGCAACATGTAGAGAAAGGTGTATCACACATGACTTGAGAACAAGCATTCTAGAGTGCCAGTGTACAAGAACAAAGGGAATGTCCACAACTGGGGGCCATACAGAAGCATTGTTTTCTTGCAGCCAAAAGGACTTCGGAAAAGTTCTGAGGCTTAAAGTGTGGTAAAAGATACAACTTCAGGGCTAAGGCATGACTCATCAGAATTCTGGATTCCTTGGGTTCATACAAGATGGTAAAGGTAGATGATAGGACATTAGGAAAAGTGATCAGTGTAGGACCAGAGACAGCTATGGAACAAGAACAAAAAAAATCTGTCATAGTCAAAAGGGAACTAATAGGATCATCAGTACATGGCATTCTGATGTTTAAGTCTCCCTGAATAACAGGTAGTGGAGGAAAGGTGTAAACAAACTTCACAGAAACAATACCTTTAACTGAAAAATATAGAATCTAACTTTGGTAAGAAATATGATGAAAGGTGATTCCAACTGGACGTGGAGACAGGAAAACACCAGAAATATAATATGTATTTACCTATCTGTTCTACCAGCTTCTATTTACAAACTAGAGGTACAAAGCCATTTAGGGAATCTTACAGGTTGTTTAATATAAAGAAATATATTCCCAAAGCAGAAAGGATGATTTTGTTCTCTATGTTTTTTAATGAAATGCATTATTGTGTTGCTTGTGTGAATTTGAACTATGATTAAATGGAGAGCATATAGGCTTTTCCTCACTACTATGAAACCTATAACTTCAATATCCAATTTTAGCTGAGCAGGAGGCAAAGGACCTTGAGCTGTTGATTTCCTAGTAGACACACCCAGGAACTTGGAGGGGGACACTTGTCATTAGAATCACTTTTAGTACATGGGGAGAATAGGAAATATCTACAGGTTTAAGAAGTCTGACTATCCCTACTTTTATCTGAAGAAAAGAGTTATCTGAGCAGTGACTGACAAGCCTCTATGACGATATTTCCTTTGAGAGGGGGAGGGGAGTGCTGGGATCCCTTATGTACAGCCTGGCAAACAGCATGGATGAGATGGCTATAGCTGTGAAATCGTGGACCTTCAGAAATACTTCCACAAAAATGTACACTGGAAAACAGCTACTGTATGAAGAATACCCGCTGTTAGCTCTTGACCAAAGCTAGAATAATCCTTAGAAAGGTCACTGTTTTGGGATGAAGACAGTTTAGACCTTTCCTTTTTAATGTTAATGTCTATGGCCTCAGACAATGCCAAATTACAGTCTCTGGCCCACCCTATAACCACCATCTTAAATAGGTTTGCTGCAGCCTCACTGATAGTTTTGTTTTTTTTTTCTGAGTACTTACCTGCTGTTTTTTGTTCTTCGGGGTGTCATCCCACTTCGTTCACCCTCTGGGCTCTCTTCACTCCCCTACCCTGGCCCCAATACCTCCCACTGCCTCAATCTCTACATTTAAACCTACCCACACCACACCCCTTCTTCTGCCAGCTCTACCCCCATCAAGACCCTCCTCTGTTAGCTCCACCCTTCTCATCCATACACTCCATCTCAACATATTCCTATTAATATCACACTAACAGCCTGTCTACATACTACTCCCCTTCCTTCATTTCTACAAACTTTATTACTCTCCTCAAATTATCCACTTTAGTAGTTTATCTGCTTACCTCTTTAATAATCCCTAATCTAAAATGATTCTCCTTACTCTGCTATCTCTAACGCTCTTCTTCCTCTCTTCACTTTCATCAAATCTGCCCCCTATCTGACCTGTGCTAAGCTCTCCTACAGACACTACCTCATACAACAATAACTCAAATCACTGCTCCCTACCCATCTCCACTCATCTCTTTCACACAGAGAATACATTGTTCTTTAAACCTAAACTGTTTCAGACACAGCTATACCTGTTTAACATTACACTTACTAACAATAAACCAAAATGAAATCCTATTTAACTATACAATCTTGAAATTCCTCCAGCTCTGTGGTGACAACCCCCCCCCCCCAACCCTGGTCTAAACATCTCACAATCCACATCTTCAACCCATATTCCAGGTACACAAAATATGCTTACACTTATCTCATTAAACACACGTAGCATGTGTAACAAAATTTCTGAGTTGCATGTTTGGATGACTGCACAGGCTTCTGACATACTAGGAGTCACTGGAACATGGCTTAAACCACACATAAAGTATACCAAAGTACTTCCTCCAGGCTTTAATATGCTCAGAGCTGACCGACTTAAAAGTAAACGAGGTGGTGTTGCAGTAATATATCCTGATTCTGTTTCCTTAACCCCTCACAATCAATCCATACCCTCCTTTGAAAAACCTGAATTATTGATCACCTACCTTAAATTAAACAATAATAAAAGTCTCTGTATTATAGCTTTATACATACCATCTGATAATAATTATCAACTCTGGAAAGTATCTTATCTCAGGCATCAGAAAATATCTCTCTGTAAACAGTAATATTAGGTAATGTCAACACTGACTGACAGAAACTTAACTTACAATTTCCCCACAGATAGCATAAACCTATTTGGATTTTCTCTACTAATTACTGCCTTTACCAATTCTGCAAACCAAAATGGTTCAATAATTGATTGGATTTTGGTCTCCCATCCTAACAATTTCTCTCGATCCAAAACACTTCCAGCCTCTATTAGTGATCACCACACCATCTGTACAACTAGACTTATTTCACATTCATGTAGACAACACACCTAGAAGACAGTACGAAACCGATCTAACTTTGACCAGCAGGCCTTTACAAATTTACTAAACTCCATCAACTGGTCATTCCTTAAATACGTACCACTAGATGATGAAGATGAACAATTTAATTCTACATTCCTAAACACTTTAGACAGTTTAGCTCCCACCTGAAGGAAAAGAGTCAAAACCAGCTATACTCCTTGGCTTTTTGTCTATACCAGATCACTCCTGCAAAAAAGAGACAAGACTTGGAAACTTACCTAAAACTTAACACTCAATTTATAGCATTTCAAACACTCTGTAACCTTGTAAAGAAACATTTTAATTTCTACAAAACACAATTCTATGCAAAGCCACAAAATCAACACAAATCCAATCCAAAAACCTTCTAGCACACTATCAAAAAAATCCAAAAATCAGGAAGTCAGTCCTCCCCTCAATCCTCCTGTGATAGTACCTCCTCTGACATAGCAACTCAATTTAACTCTTACTTCACTGGTAGCATAGCTTCCATCACTAACAAATTCCCTCCTTCTCATGCTCTACCCTCTCTCAGCCTCCTAGTACCTGTCACTCCACATTTTCCCTTCAACCAGTTCCTAATTCCTTCATCAAATCCCTCCTGTGCAAGTTCAAGCCATATTCCCCCTCTGCAGACAATCTTCCTAACGAATTCCTAAAAATGGCTGCTGATTCAATTGCCTACCCAGTCTCAATAATCATTAATAGATCCATCAAGGAGGCTTATGTCCGTTCCCTGTGGAAAAAATCCTTCATCCTTCCTCTCCACAAAGGTGGTACCGCCACAGAAATCTCTAACTATAGTCCAGTTGCTATTCTTTCACCACTATCAAAAATTCTAGGAAAATGTATCCATAAACAATTTCTTCAATATTTATTTGACAATAATCTTCTCTCTCTCATCCAACATGCATTCAGACCAGCACACAGCACTATCACTGCTCTACTATCCTTTACTGACACTGTCAGCAAAGCTCGTGACTCAGGAAACTTTGTCTCTTCTCTGTTCTTAGATCTATCCAAAGCCTTTGATATTGTCTCCCACCCCCAACAGTTATTCCAACTATCTCTTCTGGGCTTAACCAAAACATCCTTATAATGGTTCACTAGCTATCTCTAATAGATATCAATCTGACAAATGGAACTCTAACTTCTCTCCTTACTTACTTGCTAGCAGTGCTAGCCCTGGGGTACCCTAAGGCTGATTACTAGAGCCACTTCTCTTCAACATTTTTATTAACTATCTTAATACTGCCACCAAACAAAGCATCCTAATTTGGGTCTATATCATGTTGTCGAACTCTTAAAAGTTCAAACATCATAAGGTCAACACCATTTGATCGAACTTTTAAAAGTTTGAGCATTTCAACAGAGATCTCGGTACAGTGCGGAATGGGAAGATTTCCCTTTTCTGCACTGTAGTGCGATCTCAGACTTGGTATATTTAAAGAGCAGGGGGTGCATGGGGGCTTACCGCTGCTTAAACTGTTCAGGTAGGTTTTTTTCTTTGTTTTGTTTTTTTATTACATTTTCGAACTTTTAAAAGTTCAGTCATATGGTGTCGACCATATGACGTTTGAACTTTTAAAAGTTTGATTATGTAATATAGATCCCCCTAATTCAATATGATGATGACTCTACATTAATCTGCCAGAACTCTCTCTCTCATCTACATTTTAACTCAAGAAGCATTCAGTTCCATTGAGTCTTGACTCTCCAACAACCATTTACTACTTAACCTAAAAAAACTACACTTCTACTATTTTTACCAAAACAATTTTCTCCAGATACCTCTAACTTTACTATTACTTCTCTGAACAATACTTCAGTTGATTTGGTTTCACATACAAAACTGTTAGATGTAACTATTAACATCAATCTTAAGTTTAACCTACATATCAGCAACAACATAAAAAACTAATCAAAAATTGGACATGATGTATAGGGCTAAGCAATTCATCTCTAACTCCACAAGAGTAACCCTTTCCTCCACTTATCTCTTACCCTCCCTTCTATATTCTTCACCTATCCTAACCATCTTCACTCTTCCCTCAGTGCAAAACTTAATCAATGTTATAACAAAATAGCTAAATTTACCACAGGGCAGGCCCACTACTCTCACCATTGCTCTGCTCTCAAGACCCTATATTGGCTCCAACTACCCCATCTTCTCACCTTTAATCAACTAACATTAACTCATAAAACACTTTAAAATTCCTCATTTTTACAAACTACGTAATCACTGCTTCAACACTATATTCCATCTTGTGACCTACTCTCCTCTCACAAGTATCTACTATCTATTTACAAATCCTAAAGATCTATTGGGGTTAGTGTGCACTCTCACTCTGTTGCCAAATCATGGAATAGCATTCCAGAAGCAACCCCACTCCTATTCCTTCAAGTCTAGGCTGAAAGAACATCTAACCAATAATTGGATCTGCCCGTGCTCCACGCCATCTTAGTACTCTGTTCTAGTCCCGTCTTCCCCACTCCTAATAGACTTTTTTGATATATCCTACTTTCTAGCATCACCTGTCTTTAATTCCTTAACCTTCTAATGTCCCTTCTTTATATTCTTACACTAACCTTTATATCTATCCCAGAATTTATGACTGAAATTTACAGCCTAGTTCTCCTGCCAGAAAGATTATATGGCTTTTATGACCTATTACTTATTTTGTTATATATTTTTCATGCATCATTGTGTAACTTGCATATTAGGAACTCGCTTCTATCTTGCATATAATGTATGGTCAACTTATTCCTCTCCTTATATTTTGCTTATTTTCTTTTATTATATTCACAAATTGTACTACTTTGTTATTGTCTTAATATTTGCAAGCATTGTTCGATTTTTTTTTAATTCTCAAATATCATATCTTTTAACAAAAGTAAATTTTGGATTCAGCATTTTTTATCAGAAGGCAACCATAGTAGGTCACTAGAATTCAAACAGACGCATTACCACCATTTACTAAGAAATACTATAAAAGTGTTATTATTCTAAATGTCATTTTATCATGTTGATAATGATTTTGCTTATGAATGGTGTTTCAGATAGCACTTGTTCATTTTTTACTCTGAAATACCATTATCATCTCATTTTCTGCAGTGAGCATTTTCTGTATATTTTCTTTACACAAAGCACAGTGCTATGTGTAGTTACAGACAACAGACTTGTTACTGCTTTGCCAAACTTACCATTGTGAATATTATTGCCCCAAGCACAGCATATATAGCTTGTAACCATGGAACCTATGATAAACAAAAAAGAGATATGTATGAAAACCATTTAAAATTTATCGTTTATGGATTCTAAGCATGTTAAAGTCATTATAAAATAATTCAAGTAAAACATACTTAAATAATGCCAGAAGATAAACTGTAAAATTTTATAGAAAAAAGTAACATATTTTAAGTAAACCAGCTTCTAAAATCACAGTCACTGTGGTTAAAATGACAGCAGAACACAATTAATTTTCCACAGGACTACCAGTAATTTAACACCTTTTATCTGATTTGACTTAATACTAAAATATGCTCAGCATTACAGGACTTGTCAAGCATTTCACAATTCTAAACAGCAATTACAAAACACCTGGAATAAATTAAATAGCTAGTGTAATTCCACAAACAAAAAAAAAATTCAGACAAGACACTGAAGGAAAGTACAACTGCATGAAGTATGTTTTATTCATTGAAACTATATGCTTACTAGAAAACTATGCTTACACAAATCATCAGGAGCAGGTGCTGATCTTTCTGAGCTGCTCTGGGCTTGGTAAGTACTTTACTGAGTACTAACCCTGCTACATTGCTCACCAATGTTAATGAACACTGCCTTTGATACATAGCCACAATTCTCTGATTTGTGTAGTAGTAGTACAATCCTTGTCTAACTGCATTCAATAGTTTTCGCTTTCAGTTACTTTTAGTATCCTTCAGATGATAAAATTAAATGTTTATTATGGAATGACACAGATTTTACAGTGGTTTGGTAAGAAAGAGAGTCCTGTACCATTTCTTTAGAGTTTGGAAAACCTTCCTGAAGGCTGAAAACTAGAAGAGGTGTGTTAAATCTGATTCCCTCACAGTGTGCCACAAAACTATATATTTTGACATTATTCCTTCTGGACCTGTTCCCTAGATTATTAGTTCTGTGTGAAATGAGTATATGAGGAAATCATCCCTTCCTGATGCCAACACCACTGTAGCACTGAAGTTAATGGTTTGCCTTTGTACAATAACTGATGGGACAGTTACCACACTCCTATCAATAGTGGTGTTTTCCTAAAATGAGTGATTCCCCCTCCCCTGCTAGTATACTACTCAACATTTTGTACTAAGGAATATAGTAACACTGTAAAAAAAAGACCTCACCTGCATGACAGATAAATCCTTATGGGCAATGGAGTTCCCTACTATGCAGGCAAACATGCTACCACAGCTCACCACGCACCAGATCCTTACATTACTATAATACTGTAATGACCCCTGTACCCTGTACACTCCTTCATGCCTAATACCTGTCATTTCTTATGACTTGCAGTAAAGTATGACAGCAGACCACAGTGAGGTGGTGTAAGGGAATTATTTATGGAACAGCTTTCCTTATCAAGGATCTACACATACCTCCTTGGTAAAGCAGACTGTACTGTACTGTACGTAACTCCTTTGCATCATTGTATTACATTGTCACACTACGTAGCACTGCCTGCCAGCCTGATCACAGGACCAGCTAGTATGCATTGCAATATTAGGTGTTCCAGTGCACCATTCTATAAAACACAGTGGTTGTTTTATGTAAATGGTGTCTACCATGATTCAAGTCTATGAATGGCAGTAGTCCCAAGCACTGTACTAAGCATAGTATGCATGATGCTTGTATGCATCTGTGCACTGTGTTCTCGAGCACCAGGGATAAGTTCTGAAGTCTGAAAGGTCAACCCTTCTCCACAACGTTCAGAAAACCGGATCACTTACATTCCAGAAGAAAGTATGCAATCTGAAGTACAATTGCATATAAGCACAACTTTTCCTTATCTCAAAAGTACACTTTCTTGTCTGCAGTTCCATACATAAGTAAACATGACTTCACTCTTTCTGCCTTTGTATGGTTACTATTTAACATCCGTATACAATCTCGCATTACGGATTTGTCTTATCAGATCCTACTTCTTATGCTCATTTACATTTCAAACTACTGGCCCATGAAAAGTCACATAGCAAGACATTTCTAGCCCATCCCACCACCACAAAAAGTAACGTGAATGCCAAGGCTTACTCAACATTCTGTGGACAAACACCATAAAACTAACATTATTTGTCAGTCACACTTAAATGGGGCAGTTCGGATGCTAAAGACATGAAACTTGACAACTATAACCAAGACAGTGAGTGGAAAAAGAGGAGCTTCTACAGTTATAAAATTATTTTTGTTTAGAATGGCAAGCAATTTTAGCCAAAGTTTGCATCTGCAGCAGGCAGGGGAACACAATAATCTACTCAAATGATGGGAAAAGATAAGTAAAGTATAAAGGATCTCAACAGGTATTATTAAAAAAAACGCATGACTACAAACATACTTGCAAACATCCTTAAAGCAAAGCAGCATAGGATATATATAAATTCACCCTAAAATAGTAGAGTTTCAGCATACGGGCTCTTGAATATGCAGTGACATACTGGCTTTAGTAATGCACTTAGCAAAAAAACAGACTAGACATCTTTTGCCTTTGTCTGGAATCATCAGCATTGCATAAATCTAGCTATGCAGGAGAACATTCCACTTATCAAAAATAAATAAATAAATACATACATACATATTTACACTGAGGTGTATACCAAATAATGCAGAAAACAGAAACAGCAAAAATCCTACAGGTGATGAGTATAGGACCCAATCAGAAATACCCTGGAAAACATAGAAAATACCTTTACAAATACATGCATACACATCCCTCACAGTACTCCCACACCCTAAATGAATGGAAACTCAGCTACATATTTTACTGAGGAAACACACAATACTTTGTGAAAACACTATGGCAAAATGAAAACTGAAATCATGACAGTATTGCTGCCCCATCCAGTCATTTTGGAGTGGAAGAGATTTCAAAGTCATACCAGGGTAATTAGTACTACACAAAATGTGAAGATATGATGAAAAAATATGATTTTGTTTTCAGTTTCCTATCAGAATGGTTCCTGAACAACACTGATAAATCCTCCAGTTATAAAGAAACCAGTTTTACTTCTAAGTTAGAGCAAGTAGTTTGGTTCAGCTGTAAATACAAATGGTTATGACAAGCATATAAATGTAACTCCATATCACTTTCTAATAAGAAACCAACAAATTTAGAAGAAGAACTCATCAACCATTATCCATTTTGTAGACCTGCAAAGTGATAAATATTTTTAGGAAAGCTTTAAATGTTTTTTGCAGTATTTTAGTCCAAATTAGAGAAATCATGAATACTCCCTCCTCTTATTATTGTGCTAAGGGTTAAAATAAAAGTTTTTATTGGTGTTCATTAAGATTCATTTAGGTTTATTATCCTATAATGGTTCCAGAAAAGCACTACATTCTATCAAAGAAAGAAGGTTATAATTACATTTTCATTAATTAATTAAAATGTAGTCTTTGTAACCTACCTAATCAAATTTGGGGTTGTCAGGGAGCCGAGCCTAAGCAATGCATGGACACAAGACAGAGGAACTGATCTTGGAGAGGGCACCATCCTACAACAGAATGCACACATGGAGTGCACAACTACAGGTAATTTGGATAATCAATAAATCACCTACAATGTATCACTTTAATGCAAGAAGAAACTCAAGCGTCCAGACAAAACTAGTGCAAACCCAGGGAGGTTGTACAGGCTCCACACAGGAGTTACCACATCCAAAAACTAAAGTACTTTCTTAATTAGTATCTGGCAACTTGGCTTGGAAAATCCATTCTGTCTTAAAAATACTGCAGAATAGCTCACTGAACTGCCTAATTAACATTTCTGCCACAAATTGTTTTTTTGTCTCATAGACTCTATAGTAAAATGACACATATTGCCACTTTTCACCTTTACAGTAAGATGAACAAAATAGAACGCTGACTTAAAGCATTACTTAGAAATGACGTACCCTAAGAAATGTATTTAACTCTTTTCCATATGCATTTTATTTTATTTATTTATTTATTTTATTTATTTTCTTGGGAATCACATAATTGCTAAGTCCAAGAGTATGAATTGCAATTTTGCACTCTTGGTCAAAAAGCCAGATGCGATTACCTTATTTTGGATCTTTATACTCTTTATTATATTTACATATTTATTTACATTTTCCTGACTGGATGAGCCCTGCAGAGTAATGTGCATTTTCAAAGGGAGTCTGGGTTAAAACATAAAGAGTGACAATACATATTGAGGAATGCAAAAATGTAAATTTAACATGGAATGTAATTAAAATACTGAAACATGCCTACATATAAAAAAATTCATTTTATACATGCTTTGACTGTATAGATTAACTTAACGATAGAGAAAGGTTAGAAAGAATTTTGATTAGTAAAAGAAGGAAGAATTTGTAGTAAAAATAGGGATAAACATGCAAAATAGATGTGAAAATTAGTGATATTTTTACTTCAGTGTAGTAAATTGAGATTTATTGTGGCTAGTGTAAGAAAATATTACAATAAGATTGAGAAAGAAGGCAACTAGCTGATCAGAAGAGAAGCAGGGCAGCCACTGTGCAATGTACTCACATGAAAAACAACATACAGTTGTTAACTTTTGGGAAAAAAAACTAAGGCATCCCATTTTACCATTACAAAATCTAACATTACTACTGGAAACAACATGCATGGTTACAAGTAGGTGAAAGCCAGCTTAAACACATTGCAATCTTCTTTCGGCTTTTCCAGGTTAGGGGTCGTCACAGCAGATCACCTGTCCACTCATGATTGGCAGTAGAGTTTTACGGTGTCAGGTTACCAGCCCGGTTGCCAACCTTCCACAGAAGGCACACACATGCACACGCTCAAGCCTAGGGCCAATTTAGAGTGTCCAGTCCACCTACAGCATGTCTTTGGGATGTGGGAGGAAACTGGAGCACCCAGAGGAAACTCATGCAACCACAGGGAGGACATGCAGACTCCACACAGAAGGCACCCCAGATGAGAATCGAACTGGAGAACCTCTTGCTGTGAGGCGGCAATGCTAACCACTGCACCACCGTGGCTGCCAGCTTAAACACATTGCAATACTTATTTATAAAAAAGTAAAACACTGCCTGAAACTTGCAACAGAAAGTATTTAGTAATTATGATAAAGCTGTTTTAAAATACATGAACAGTTTCCCAACAAGCAGAACCTTTTAAGACTTATGTCTCATATTAATTTAGCCTATGCATGCATACCAACAGTATGGAAAAGTTTCTAAAATAATTTAGATTTTTTTTTAAATAAGACAAACTGAATTAACCCTATTTAACAGTCATATTATAAAACCCCACCTCCACAATACTCATCCCTGAATGACAATATCCTGAGATCGAAAACTTGAAACTGAAAATAATGAATGTACAGTATCTCAGATGGGATGCTATTAAGGACAAAAATCACAAACAGTACCATATACGACTACTGTACTGCTTACACTGTCAACATCTAAGCCAACGTTTATGCAATGGGAGTGAAGTTCCTTTGCATCCCTCTACTCCCACTAGTTAATTATTCTTCATCTATGGTCAGTCATCCTCACAAATTAATGTAATATCCATTTCAGATAAACCCGTTTCATACTCATCTCTAATGTCATATGATCTCAGAGTAGTGGGTGTGGCTTTATAGAGCCTATATTTTTCATAGCGGTGCTTCCAGGCTTAAATTCAAAACCTTTCAAAATATTTTACTTTTAGCATGTTCAGCTTCAGGATTTTAGTCTCTGGATTTTGTAGAGTGGTGAACAGAGCTGAGAGATTCTGTAGCATTTACACAATTTACTGAATAACACATATTCTTTTAATAAATTCCTTTATAGATGCTATTCAGTTTTACATGTATACATGTCTTAAAAGGTTCTTAGATGGTTATGTTCCAGATGCTTGTGGTGAAACCGCTTATATAGCTGACACATACATATTTTATATATATATATATATATATATATATATATATATTCAAATTTTAACTAAAATTGGTACAATCTCAGATATAGTATGTATAAAAATTGGTGTTACTAGGGTAATGCTCCCATACTGTGAATGCAAGCCAACCTGTAAAAAAACTAACAAACAAACAAACCAACAAAAAATACTTTTTTGATATCTGCTACATTTTCTGCTTGGGTTGGAAGCGGGTGGCAGCAAATCACTGAAACTCCAACAGATAGAGCCTCATCTCCTTTAATAGTGCCATCTTACAACAATACTTGATTGTATATATTTTTAAAACAGCTTTATTATAATTACTAGATGATTTCTGCTGCAAGTTTCAGGCAGTGTTTTATTTATTTATAAATACGTATTGCAATGTGTTTAAGCTGGCTTCCACCTACTTGTAAGCCATGCATGTTGTTTCCAGTAGTACTGTCAGACTTTGTAATGGTAAAATGGGATGCTTATGTTTTTTTTTCCCAAAAGTTAACTATTGTATGCTGTTTTTCATGTGAGTATATTGCACAGTGGCTGCCCTGCTGCATGTCAGACCATCTAGTTGCCTTCTTTCTCAATCTTGTCATAATATTTTCTTACATTAGTCACAATATATCTACATTTTTTCTCTCTTCACATGCATCTCTACTACACTGACTAAAGTAAAAAGGCCATTAGTTTTCACATCTATTTTGCATCTTTATCCCTATTTATACTATTTATTTATTTATTTTGCATTTGTTAACCGGGTTGGTCCAGCTAGGTAAGAATTTACCCTTTTTCAGTGGAGACCTGAGGGGAAAAGTCCCAAACAGACATACAAGTACAGACACGTTTACAATAATACAGAGCAAAAACAATGTCATGAATACAACGGGATAAGAAAAAAAAATAAGGTACATAATGAAATTAAACATAGCTATATACAAAAATATAATAATAAGGGTGCAAAGGGAAAAACAATGATAAATCATGAGGAATGCAGTAATGGAATTAAGGTTATAGGTAATCATTTGAAAATAATATGGCATTATTAGATTAGAGGAAAGAAGGAGAAATTCTGTCTGTGCAGGGAGCCTCAGTTCTGAGGATGAAACTAGTGCAGGAGTATAAAATAGAGAAATGTGTATGTACAAGGGGCCTCAGATCAGTGGAAGAAATGGTGCAGGTGAAGAAAGTAGTAGAGGAGGGATGTAGTGATCTAGAGGGAGGGTGTAGAAGGGAGAGCATATAGATATAGTAAGTTATAGAAATAGGAAAGGTCTTATAGATCAGACTTATTGGTAAAGTGGGTGTAGGGAGAGGGAGGGGTTAAGTAGGGTGGTTGCAGATACATATAGGGTTGTTATGGAGATACAGTATCAGGTCATGTTTGAAGTTAGAAAGGGAGGTATGGCTTCTGATTTGGAGTGGAAGATTGTTCCAGATAAGGGAAGTGGAGTGTTTATAGAGTATTTTACCTATGTTCTTATTGGGTCTATAGACTTGTAATAAGTGTTTATCGGAGCTGCACAGGGAACGAGGAGGGGTGAACCAGGAGATCAGGTTGGAGAGAGATGGACAGTCAGAGTTAGAATTAAGAATTGTAAAAGCTTGGATTAGCTGACTTTTGGCCAGAAGGTGTGGGAGTTCAAGCCAATGTAGTTTTGTGAGTGTTGTGCAGTGATGGAATTTATAGGAGCTGCTGGTGACAAATCTAGCAATTTTGTTGTAGGTTTGGTCAAGCTTTGCCAGCAGGTTGTTTTGTAGATTAGAAAATAGACGGGAGCCATAGAGGTGTGCAGGGAGGAGATAGGACTGGGCTAGCAGCAGTTCTGAGTTGGGGATCAGGAATTTACTATTTCTGTATAGCAGGCCCAGTTTTTGGTGTGTTTTCGTTATGGAATGAAGTGTGTGGAGGTCAGATTTGAGCTGGTCATCTATGATGACACCCAGGAGTTTAGTGTGTGAGTCTGGTCTTATGATGGTGCCATTTAGAGAGGATAAGAGAAAGCTGGATTTGTGTTGGGCTAGAGTTTTAGGCAGAAATAATAAGAGTTTAGTTTTAGAGGGGTTCAGGATGAGCTGATTGTTGGTGAGCCACTTCTCAACAGAATGAAATGAAGTTTGGGTGGAATGGTGGAGGTTGTTGATAGATTCAGAAATGGAGATCAGAGTTGAATCATCTGCGTACTGTATGATAGATGAGAGGTTACAGGCAGTGTGTAGGTCACTGGTGAAGAGAATGAAAAGGAGGGGACTGAGAATTGAGCTTTGAGGATCACTGGTCTGAACTGCCAGAAAGGGAGAGAAGGAATTTTGCCAGTTAACTACTTGTAGGCGATTGGACAGGTAACTTGAGAACCAATTAAGAGTGGGTATGGAAATGTTCAGCTGAGAAAGTTTATGAAGTAGAAGGTTGTGAGAGACAGTATCAAAAGCCTTTGAGAGATCTAAGAAAAGGCAGGACACGAATTTATTGTCTCTGGCCCCAGCTACTGTATGTGAGAAGGATAAGAGTGCAGTGTTAGTACTGTGTTTGGGTCTGGACCCATGCTGGTGGTGGCTAAAAGATTGTTTTGAGTAAGGTGAGAAAGTTGAGAATAGATACACTTTTCAAGAATTTTGGAGAGGGGAGAAAGAATAGCAATGGGACAGAAGTTAGATGGTTCTATGGAGATACCTCCTTTATGTAGTGGGATAGTGTAATATTGCTTCCAAATAGAGGGGACAGTGGATTCTTGGATAGAGCGATTGATTAGAATGGTGATAGGAAAGGCAATAGAGTTAGCAGCAAGTTTAAGGAATTGGGAAGGTAGGTTATCAAGGGCGGGAGAACAAGGTTTGAGTTTACTGAGGAGAGTTTTAATATAACTAAGAGACAGGTTTGAGCATGAAGGGGTCTGAGAGGTTAGTGGAGTCAGACTGGGGATGTGAAAAAGGTGTGGGCTTGGTAGTGGAAGTAGTAGAACTGGAAGTGGAATTAGAGGTAGGGTTGGGGTTATTAGAGGTATTAGGTACTAGTTTGGAAATGGTATCAATAAAGTAGTGATATAAATGGATGGCAGTATCTGAGGGAGATTGATTGGGAAAAGGGTTGGGGGTTGTGGGTGAGCCAGGTTTGAGAAGAGTTTTTATGATTGACCAGAACTTCTGGGGGTTAGAAGTGTGCAGAAATTGGTCAGAGAAGTGAAAGTTTCTTTTGTCCTGGTTGACTCTTTTTTTTTTTTTTTTTGTAAGGTTTCTAAGTTCCCTGAACAACTGTAGGAGGACAGGAGATTTGCTTTTTTGATATTGTTTCCAAGTGGCATCTCTTTTATGCATAAGGTGGAAGGTTTCTTTGGATAGCCAGGGGACATGTTTAGCTTTGACTTTTATTTTCCTGATGGGGGCAAGAGAGTTGAGTATGTTTAGGAATGTCTGGTTGAAGTAACTGACTGTGTCGTTTAAAGGTAGAGAGTATAGGCAGGACCAGTTAAATTTGGAGAGGATTTCATCGAAGGAGGTGGTACTGAATTTTCTTAGGTTACGGATGTATTTTATGAGGTGAGTATTAGTGAGGTTGGGTGAGTATCCAGTAATGTGGATAGGCAGGTGGTCACTGATGGAGTCAGGTAGTGTACCTGGCTGGTGGTACCAATTTGGAGAATTTAGGAGAATCCAGTAAAGGATAGAATTGGAGTGTTTTTTACCAAGGCGGGTGGGAGAGGAGACAAATTGAGTAAAACCATGTAGAATGAGACGGTGAGAAGGTGTCGTAGAATTAACTGAGTTCCAGTCTATATTTACATCCCCAAGAATGATAGTTTCAAAGTGGGATGTGATGAAAACACCAAGATAAAATGTCTTCAAGGATGGTAATGTTATTCCCTGGAGGGATATAGATTGAGGCTATGGCTAGTTTTTGGTAGGTGTTGAGATGGCAGGTTACTATGAGTAGCTCTGCAGGGTGGAAGGGGGGAGGGGGTAATGGTGAGTGGTAAGATATTGAGAGAGTCAGAATAGAGAATAGCGACACCAACTCCCCTTTTGGTAGATCTATCCAGTCTGTAGATGTTGAAACCGGGGGGGGGGCAGATCTCTGAATTGTGGATGTAGGGTTTTAGTCAAGTTTCAGAGAGAGTTAAGATGTGGGGGTTATAGTGTTGTATAAGTGCGTGGAGTTCAGACACTTTGTTGGAGATGCTCTGAATGTTAAGGGAGAGGAAATTTAGTCTTTTGGTTTTGTGTGGGGAAGTGAAAATAGATGGGGAGGTAGTAGTAAAAGAGGGAGTGAAAGATGTAAGGGGGGAGGAAGTAGTAGAGATAGTAGATGGAGTGGAGGAGTTGGAAGATGAGAGTTGGTTATTAGGACCAGGGTTGGGGTGTATATCACCTGAAAGGAGTAGTGATGTCAGGATAGAGAGAAAAAAGTTAGGTTGGGAGAGAGGATACAGAAATTTGGATTTTAACTTTGGGATTTGTTTTGGTGAGGGGAGTAATTTTGTTTTGAAAAATAAGTAGTGTGGTAGAGTGTATTGAGTATAGGCATAGAAGAGTAAGGTAGGAGCTGAATAAAACGTGGGAGGGATGTAGGTTCCTAGTGGAGAATAAGGGGAAGATTGCAGGGGAGTGTGATAAGATGTGAGGTATGTCAGTGTAAATAGCAGAGAAGAGAGAAAAAGAAGTGACATCATCTTCAGTGTGCATAAGAGTGTATAATATCTTCAGTGTAAATAAGTGTGTATAATATCTTCAGTGTGTATAAGTTCAATATAATACATTAATGACCAGAAATAAGTCAGATATAAATATCTCATGTCACTTATTAATATCAGTTTGAATATCATGAGCCAGCAGGCCTGAAAATTCACAAATAGCCACAACTACATAGATGTCTATATAAAGGAATGAATTTGAACACACCCCTCTTATATGGTTTGATAAGCACTAATTCCAAAAAATGCTGTCCATTGGGTAATTAGAACGAATTTGTATACCTAAAACGTCAACTATCTTGAAATATGTTCTCATGTGAATAAGCCCCTTCATATTACCCAACGGGACCATAACTTGCAATATAATAAAAAATCAGTGAGTCTGTACTATAGCAGTAGACTATTACTGCTTACAAAAATATCATGTTAAACAAAACAGACCTGCATACATTTAGAAAAAGTTGAATCAGTGTCCATCAATACAAAACTATAATTCCCTTAATCTTCGTGGATGTGAGGCTCCAAGTGACTAAAATATATATGCGCACTAAAAAACATCCAGACATCAGCCTTCGCTTCTTCGTCCATCAATCATATGACCTCACAGGTCCAAACACAGTTTGTCCATAAATTCTTATTAGTCACTGTACATATGTCCCCATAAACAGTCCACAAATGAAGATACCATATGGACACCTTAAAGCTTTAATTCATTTTACAAGTTATATTTTTCCATAAAGTGTTTATTTTGGTCCAGCAAGTGAAATGAATTGTTGGTACAATGTACACTACTGTCCCATGCACATTATTAGTGATTTTGACTTTTTCCCATATGTTCCTAGCACTCGTTTTTGGATGCTTCCAAAGAGACTTACTTTCCTGAACAACAAAGTTTTTTAACCCAATCTACTTATGAACGGGAACACACCACAACCACTTTAAACTTTTATATTCTCTCAACTCCACTTCAATCACCTCAAATCACCACCATGACAATGTAGTCAAGCTTTGCTGACAAAATCCCAGTGCTTTACTCCGGACTGCACTAGGCACCCCAGCATAAGTCAGGACAACCGTCAACATGACTGCTAAACTGGCCCCCACAGCTGTAATAGTAAGTGAGCTCCAGTGTGCTAACTAACCACCTCGGCCTTCCTTGTTTTACTAATCAAAAATTCTTCCTAACTTTTCTCTGTCCTTTAGTTAATATAGACATTCAAGCATGTATAAACTGGAATTTGTTTATATGTATGCATGTTTCACTATTTTAATTACATTCCATGTTAAATTTTTACTTCCTATTGTCTCATTTTTGTATTTTTCATTATGCATTTTCGCTGTTTATGTTTTAACCCAGACCCTCTATGACAATGCACATTACTCTGTAGACCTCATCCAGTCAAGAAAATATAAATAAATATGTAAATATAATAAGCAATAAAAAGATCCAAAATAAGGTCATTGCATCTGGCTTATAACCAAGCGTGCAGAATTGCAATTCATACTCTTGGACCTGAGAGTTGTGTGATTCCCAAATAAATGCATATGGAGAAGAATTAAATACATTTCTTAGTGGACATCATTTCTAAGTAATGACTTAAGTCAGCATACCAGTTTGTTCATCTTATTGTAAAGGTGAAATGTGACAATATGTGTCATTTTATTGCACAGTCTGCAGCACAAAACACATTTTGTGGCAGAAATATTAATTAGGCAGTTCAGTGATCCATTTTGCAGTTCTTTTTAAGATAAAATGGATTTTGCAAGCTAAGATGCCAGATACTAATTCAGTCTGATGAAGCCAAGGAGGTGAAAGCGCTAACTGTACCTGAATAAAGAACGTTCGTTGTTTTTATAAGAGTTTTCGGTCGCTTATTATATTCTGAAAGTTTCTTTTTTTGAGTAGTTGTGAAGCCTATGTGGTCCGTTTACCTTTTATGAGTTTGTGTAATTTAGAAATTACTTTGTTTTGCTGCCTGATAGTGCCTGGCTGTTCATTTCATTTCCAGCTGTGGTACCTTCTGTGTGCAGCCTGTACAACCTCCCTTGGTCACCACTAGTTTTGTCTGAATGCTTCAGTTTCTTCCTGTATTCCAATGATACAGTTTAGATGAATTATTGATTATCCAGACTGCCTTTAGGTTGTGTGCTGCATGTGTATATTCTGTTGTAGGATGTTGCCCTCTGCAAGATTAGCTCCTCTGTCCTATGCCCATGGATTGCTGGGACAGGCTCTGGCTCCCTCACAACCCAGAACTTGATTAGGGAGGTTACCGAAGACTTCATTAAGTAATGAATAAAAATATAGTAATAACTTGTCAGCCTTCATTCAGTTTTGACAGAATGGTTTTCTGGAACCACTGTAGGACTCTAAACCTAAATGATTTTTAGTGAACACCAGTAAATTTTTTTATTTTAACCCTTGGCGCTATAACAAGAGGAGGGAGTATTCATAATTTCTCTAATTTGGACTAAAATACTGCAAAAAGCATTCAGTGTTTTGAAAAATATTTATTACTTTGCAGGGCTACAAAAGGGGTAATGGTTGATAGCAGTTAGCTCTGTTCTTCTTTTAAATTTAAAAAAGTCACATGGAGTTACACTTGTGTACTTGTCATGGCCACTTGTATTTACAGCTGAACCAATGTATGAAAAATGGGAATTGTGGGAACAATACATGCAGAAATAGAATACATGTTTGCAAATAAATTGCAAAGAAAAAAATAACTCATGCATTTTGGATTAAGTCTGCCACAAATGTAAGAAAGGTGCTGAATGTTTTCACTAATCAAGCCTGGAAAAATGGTCTTGACATAATTATTTTGCTGCTGGGGGACCTGAGTAGTTAACACTGGCACCTACTGTCTTTGTAGAACCAAGCATGCTTATACTGTCTTTGTAGAACCAAGTTAACTTATTTTAGTATTGTAGTAGCTTCTGTGAGGTTATTATGCCTATCATAAAACTATTAATTCAATTATAACACTTTTGCTAATGTCTGATAATTCGTTTCTTCATGTAGAAATTTTGTATCTCTCTAGGTATAGCCCTAATAGCAGTTAAGCAATTAATTTTTTTGACAGGTTCATGGCCAAAAAACCAGACAGTTAACAGCTCTTCTGAAGTCATCTGCAGATTTTTGTTTACTCTGACAGGTAATTGTTATGTCTAGGGGTTTATCTGAAGCGAACTGATTGATGAAAGCAGTAATAATACAATGTTAACTATATATGGATATAAATAAAAGTAATTTATCACAAAAAAAATTCCTGTCACATTCACTCTGGCTTCATCAGTGGGCTCTTCTCCTATCCTTCCTTTCTCCTCATGTCGAAAATGAGTCATTCTAAAATGAAACTGCAAGAAATCTCAACTAAGAAAAAAAAAACTTCTACTATGGTTTGCAGTACCCCAAGAATTATTAATGAAAACTGATAAATATGGAATCTGCTAAACAAGGCTGTGACAAACACAATGAACTATTAAAAACATTATAAGCCAACATAGGTCTCAAATAAATGGTATGTTGGCAGCTTTAAATGACATGTCAGGAAGACATGCCGAAGAAGAAACACAACATGAATATCTTGCTGACAAAAAAAAATTGCAGTTATTACTTTTCTTCTTTGTTTTTTTTCTTTAGTAGCAGTACTAAATTTAATTGACAGCTCTCCCTGCACCAAGCATGAATATATACAATGATGCTATCAAATTTGTCTGTCAAAATAGCAGTGTTGGTTGCACTGCAAGCTACATATAAACCTAACAAGGAAATGTTTCATATTTCTAGGTACAGGTAAAGATAATTATTTAACAGCTGGTATAAACAAGGAGTTTTTTATACTAGATGAAAGATAGGGATGCTGTTAGTCTGATCTTATGCTTCAGTGTGATGTGGCTCAGGTGTATGACTCATATTAGTAAGCACTTGAATGAGGAAGATGTATTATCAGTTAAAGGCAGGAATCTCAGTTGTCCCTGGTTTTGAATTCCTAAAACTGGATATTACAGATAAGTAATCTCTGTGTTGAGTCTTGCAGGAATATGTGTTTTTATTTTAAGAAATTCTTATATATTTATTCTCTGATGGATAAAAATTCTTGTTATTCCTATGAAGGGAGGATTTGCTGCAAGACTTACCATGGAGATTACTTCTTTTTACTATCTAGTTTCAGGAACTCTAGTTGGCTCTTCACTTCAGACTATCATAGATGCAGGTTGGATAACAGGGATTGATTGACCAGAAGTGGATTAATAGGACAATGTGTCTAGTATTTGGGGATATTTTTAATTTTGTTTCATGGTTTAGGGTAGACATAATTATAATTATTTGGCAAACACAAACACAACATAGCACAATTTAAAATGGCAACTTTGATAAACTATGCAAATGTGTATAACACCAAATTTGCTATAATTTATTGGGTTTAGAGAGAGTATCTGATTCAGTTAACTGGAAAACTGTATTTAAACTCATAGAAGTTTTTGAGTTTCCTAATCAATTTATTACAGTTAAGTAAAATATCATTAGTCTCCAAAGCTTTTATCAAGATCAAATCTTTTTACTCCCAATTAAATAGCTTAATTAAAGGAACTAAGCAAGGTTTCCCACTCTCACTTTAATTGTTGCACTGATTATTGTCCATTTTGTCAACTGTGTTAGAGAAAACTTAAAAATACAAGGATTTCCCATTTCTGAAAATGGTCAGACAAAAATAAACATATTTGCAGTTGTTATAGTATGAATTATAGCAGATACTAATAATTTATTACATACGAAATCCAAATTGATAGCACTGGTATTCCAAGTATTAAAGCTTATGATTTAGCTTCACATAACGCATGTCAAGGTCAATGGAAAAATTTCAGGAATAGATGTTTGCAAAGTCAGCTTTAAGGCCTCATTCTTTAGAATTAGAAATATTGAATAATAAAAGGTTATATGTTTTAAAAAGTATGTCCCTAACATTATCACTACGAAGATGACACTTAAGCTCAGTTTTGTAGCTGTGGTTAATATATAAAGACAACTAATTCAACTTATAGTAACCATCTTGGACCATAAATATTTGTAGGTATTTACAATTAAAAATGAAACTTTTAAATGTTCCCTTTTTGTTCTATATCTGGATACAATGAGAGTACAGATTTTGATAAAGTATCTTTCTCTCTCTCTCTCTCCCTATAACTATATATATATATATATATATAAGTCTGACTGCTTTAATGGTTATGTTTTCTAGTCAATAGATAATAATATAGAGAGATATCATTTAGATAAATTAAGTTAGATTTTAATACAGAACTTTAGACAGATAAGTATTAAGGAAACCACATGTATTTCTGAGAAAAAAGAATAGCTTACTACCCTTATTGAAATATACTGTCTCTATAACTGAATGAAAGGCCACAACTGATAATTGTATATAAGTAACTAAATGTAAGTTTTTATATAAAGGTTAAATAGTATCAGAATTACTTAAATCAATGCAATCTACATGAAGAAAATAGGGACTAATACAATATATTTTTAGTCTGTATTGGAAAATTTCTACATAGAAATATGCACAAACAGCTTTTATAACTCTGTATGAAATTAAAAGAAATGGGAACAATGATTTAAACTGCTGGAGGTCTTTAAAAACAAGACAGAAAGGTAGACTGGCAACATATATTTTATGATTGAGATAAACTTAAAAAATTCTGGAAATTCAAAATTTTCACAGCATTGTTGACAGATAACTTTAAATTAATGAGAACATCCATTTTTATTAAAGCTCCAATTTCTTGGTGTTTTAAGAAGTAAAAAAATATCCACTTGTATGGGGACTTTTGACTACTGCTAGAAAGTAACTAAAAATTGAAAGAGAGAAATTTCTCCATTATTTATAGGGTTTTTATAAGATGACCACAGAAGTTTAAGAGAAATAACGATTATAAGGCTTAGATGCAAAATGAATAAGCCTAATTTTTGCATACTAAGATAAGCTATTGCCTTCATTAGAAGATATACTAAAGAAATAAGAGTCAATGATAAAGAATAGTTAACAGTGTCCTAGAGAGCTGTAATGTTAGATGTGACTATAAGTAATGATTTTGTATTGCTGTCAATAGTTTGTTTACTGTTTGAAGTAAGTTAATAAACAATGCCGAAAAAATGAGTGGACACAAAATTTCAGTTTTTGTGGAATATGTTTCCAGAGGGGTAAAAATAAAACTGTAACATACAATGGCAGATTTGGTTAATTAGTAGCATATGTGAAGTGCTTTATGTAACAAAATGTGTTTCATAGTAAAACAAAAACAGTTATATTGGCCTTTTGGTAACAAAGTAAAATTAGCAGTTGTTCCATAATAACAAATTTTAGTAAATTATGAAAGCTGAAAATTATTCAGTAACAATAAGCAATCTGTATATAATCCATAGTTTCCATATTTCACTGCTTGCTTCTTACAACTAGTAGCTGCTATGTCAAAAAAGCAATAATAAGCACATACTGTATTTACTTAATGATTGGCTGAACAAAATAAACTAATATGTTGTGCTACAAATTTACCCATGCTAATCTGACTCTGTGCCTCAAAACCAGTGCATATATGCCATAAAATCATATTGTATTATTTGACACTATTACATAAAGACACTAAAACAGCATCGGTGTTTAACTGCCAGTCAGTAAATATGCATTGTGATTTTTATTTCTGCTCCAATAAATTTACATATTCACTGATCTTGAATAAGTAAACATAACAAAAACAAATACATAAATTAATAAACACATAAAAGCAGATGAATATAAGGTGTTTGTCTGTGGTGTTGCAATTAAACTACAACTCAAATTAAAAAAAGTGCTATTTTTGTTATGTCTTTAAAAGATGGAATTTTGTTCCCTCAATTCCCTTGGCTTGATTGAAGCAGTGTTTTTACATAATAAAAGCTACATCACTGCCAAGAAACTCTAGAAAGAAAAAGGGCAGAACAGACTTCCACAAATATTCTAAGGCTGCTTGAATCTTTAAGAAAGCATTTCATCTCAGTTTCATTCGACTTGTAACATTTGCAAGCCACTAGGTTAAAAATGTAAATCTTGTTCTACAAACTAGTCATACAGAAAACAAACACAAAAATTAAAGTAGAAAAGCACAGCACATTGGTGGAAAACATCTCTTAAAGTAATGACCTTAAATATGAATTTCTGCTTCCCTGCTTTTCTGTTACAACATGAGCACTTAGAACTAATTTCTGTTATTTTTAGACCATCTCCCCACTACCTTCACGCACTTGTGTTTTTTTTTTCCCTCATTCATTCCTCACATCCTCCAGTACAATAGGACACTGAAAGAAGTTTAGAGACAATGCTCTTAGATGACACCCAGTGGCGGCTATGAGATTTGGGGTATACTCCTTATATTATACTCTTGGCCATTATGTTGGACACTGTATGATGGTGTACTTCTACATACCCATGACTCCAGCGTGGTTGCATGCACCTCAGAGTCCCTAGTTGCAACTACTGCAGTTCTGATCTTTCCCCAAGCACACATCTGAGCTATAACATTTCCATGGCTTTGTTAGTACATTTTTTGACCTGATGCCCTATAGGAAGCATATAAACAGATTAAAAACAGAGGGCGATAAATTATTTGAATGTAGATGTGACCACTAATATCTAATTGACATTAAAACTTCATTCAGTATGATGGCTGTCACTCTGCTGTAATCAGCTTTATTCATCTATTTCGTTTCCCTGATAAATGAACTGTGGAGCATTCTAGTTTAACATTTTTAGAAACCTCAAAAACTAACAGTTAAATAGGGAAACAAGGTCTAGACATTATATCTACTACTCTTTAATAGTTCTGTTACTGCTGGTCACATAATATTAAAAACCACATCTAATGAGTTAGTGTAACTAAAATTCTGGGATGTAGATTTTTGTCTTATTTAGTTAACTGCATTTTACTGGTAGATGCTAGCTGACATACATGGAGTATGCTGGTGAGTAGAAGGAAATGCAGCGTGACAATTACTATCAGTGAAGTTAAGATATACAACAGTATTGTATAGCTTAAAGTATGTTTATAAAACAGAACCATGGTGCTAATAAAAGTAGTTTGAGGATCATTATAATGTAAATTGTATTATACCATACACTGTAAGGAAAATATGAAGGTTTACTGATTGATGCTAGCAGCCTAAACAAGAAACTCCACTCCCTAAAAATCTTTCTTACCCAATAGGATGTAAGCATCTGTGTAGTGACTGAGACATCATTTAAAACAGAGGAGAGCAGTCCCACTGCGCAGGACTCTAATGCATTTCATATGTTTACACCAGCTACTGCGCAGGACGGAGAAAAATGTGTAGGAGACTCAGTCTTCATCCAGAAGATACGTCAAGGCTGGCAAAACAGCATAATGCACTCTTCATGTTCAAGTAACCATCAGAAAGGTCCCATTCCATATATTAACTGTCCAACTATAGATTAGGAAACCTACACCACCACTAATGTGCAAGCATAAAAATTTTTGGACTTTGTCAATACAAAAGCCCTGGAACAATTCCTTACTAATACAGTGGCATCTTGCACCATTCCTTATGCATCTTTATCACTTCTTAGGCCTAACCATAAAGCCATTTCCTTTTAAATAAAATTGAAACCAGAGACCCCTTCCACCCAAGGTACTCTTTAGAAATTTCTCTAAGACAAACTACCTACTCCTGAGTGATACATTGGCAAGCTTCAAATCCCCACCAGACTTAGTTAACTCCACAGTATATGTCGAAACATACACGACCGCACTACACTAACATGTAAACAGCGGCACAGATGCAGTTGTACCCTGTAGGAAAAAGCACATAGCAAAACTCCACAAGCAAACCCACATGTTAGAGCCATAATATTAAAATGCTTTAAAA
Source organism: Protopterus annectens (assembly GCF_019279795.1). Lineage (NCBI taxonomy): Eukaryota > Metazoa > Chordata > Ceratodontiformes > Protopteridae > Protopterus > Protopterus annectens. Next base: position 1,030,401,259 of record NC_056743.1, read on the forward strand.
TAAAAAAGAATTTTTACCAAAAATAAGGACAGAAATTCCCAAAATGATAAAGCACTCTTCACTGAAAGAAACAAACAACTCAGGAGTTTAACAAAATCCACCCAAAAAGTGTGATGCTAAAGTAGCTACTCAAGCCAAAGACATTCACATGGCCTTCTTTAGTTATGTTCATAATCTCAGAAGCAATGTGCTGGGCCGATTGTAAACAATGTTACCTATACTGAAGCTTAAGATATAATGAACCTAATGGCCAATAAATTAAACCCTGTCTCTTTCCTCCATCTGTCCCATAACTACTTTGTCTCCAGCTATCACACAAGACCAAGTCCTAAATGTGAAATAAAAAGCTAAAAATACTACATTGATGGGTACTGACAATATCCCTACATGCATCTTAAATAGCATGAAGCAAGATTTAGCCACCACCCTGACAACACTATTCAATCTCAGTCTCCATATGGGTTTTGTATAATGGGACTGTAGAACAGCTACAGTCATTCCCCAGCATAACAGAGGACTTTCCACAGACCCAGGCAATTAAAGACTCATAACTCTGACCTGCCTCATATGCAAATCCATAGAAAGACTTGCGATGGAACTAATCGGTTTACTATCAAAATGATGAATGCAGATACTCTGCAGACGGGAAATCGAATGGCAAATGCCCAATTCACATGTCACCAACCATTATATGATTGAAACATCATATCAGTGAATCTTACTGTGCATTCGCTGATATGGACTTGAAGTAATGAACAGAGATTGCGGTACAGTGCAGATTGGGACATTCATCATTTTCCTCACTGTAGTGTGATCTCAGAGTTGAAATATACAGTTAACAGGGGGTGTAGTTGTACAGCCCCCCACAGGTGGATGCAGGGGGGGGCTTGCCCCCCTGTAAAAACACGATGTAAAGTGTAGGAGTTCCACTTACCTGAACTCCTATACGGACATCACATTCAATATTCGGCAAACATGTAGAATCTGCTGAATTTGTGATATTTTTGATTCGACGTTCCATTCGAGCTTCCATATGGATTTTTTTTTTTAATTTTAAGATTTTGATAGTAAACCGAAGTAATCAATAAAAACATAGAGAACCTCCAAACACTGGTCCCGTCTCAGCTTGGATTCATCAAGGGCAGATCAAACGTACTCATCCTGGTGGAAGTTTTTGAAAAGGTCACCAAAGCAATGGATGAAGGTAAAATGGTACACACCACATACCTCAACCTGGCCAAAGCTTTTGACACAATCCCCCACTCAGGTACAGTAGAAAAGCTAACTAAACTGGGAATAAACCCTTACATCTCCAGTTTGATTGTCAACTGGCTCACAAACAGGATATAGAAAATCAAAATAGGGTATGCTACCTAAGCAAAGAGACCAGTCACTAGTGGAGATTCCCAGGGTTCAAGTGCTGGAGCCTCTCCTGTTTAGCAGCTCTCTCTCTGAAGTAAAAGCTAATACCAACATGCTCTAGCTAACTAAGTTTGCAGATGACTGCAAGCTAGGAGCAGTTTTTGAATCCTCAAATGTCTCACATATCCTGCAGCAAGGTTTGTCCCAAATAAATAATTGGTGCCAATATCATGAACTGAAACTAAATGCCAAAAAAATGCATTATCATATCCTTTTGAAAGTCATCTATAGCTGAGAATTATCACATTGACAATACATCCATAAGAGTTGACCCAGTTGTTCAGAATTAGGGTGCTTATGTGGACAGTGTCCTACATTTTGACTGATGCACCCATTGTCATAAGAAAGTCCTTTTTTACTGTGCAGCTAATAAACAAAAGGATCAGGTCTAGATCTAAGGATGTCATTGTCCCCCTATACTCAGCTCTCAATAAACAGTCATTGAGTATAATGCCCACTTTGGCATGTGGACATATCTGTCCAGATATGTGCAACAACTGGAACACCCAAACAGATACCTAACTAAAAGGATTAACAATATGTCCTAAATGTACTGACACAAAGGCTTGTCACTATACTCAATATCTGACAGACTGCTGATAGGTGACCTGTGTCTGAAATATATGGCTTCCCCTGACCCAATATTGATGGACCTACTGCACATTAGTAAGTCAAATGGCATCAGAAATACTCAGTCCAGAGATCTAAAGCTCTTCTGCAGCAACAACAGAATGGTTTGGAGGGAAAGCTATATCTTGCAAAGGATACCACTGCTCTGGAACAGACTCCCCATCCATGTTAAGCAAAGCTCAACCCTGTCCATATTCAAACAGAACTTGGATCTATGGAAGAATAATAGAAAATTTGCCTTAGGACTGTCCCATGTACCACTAACTGACAGAGGCAATTCCTAAATGCTTTATTCCATGCATGGGTCCCCTCAAATTATGTATGATATTGATCACAGTTAATCTCACTAGGGGTAATGTATAATTATCGACCATTTGATGAATAAGGCCAATCTAATACCAGAAGATATAGATTCAAGCACCAAAAGGGAAACTGCCTATGCTTAAAATGTCCCACAAGGGCAGCTAGCTTAGTACCTGCTTCTGAACCTATAAGCCTGCATTAAATTATATTATATCTCTGTTAACTAGTTACATTACATTTCTTAATATCCTAAACACAACGTTTTACAAGAAGGATGTCTCTCAATCTTTCCTGCTGAAACATCATAAAAGTTCCATAGCTTGAAGTCTGCTTTCACCATTGTCCTTAGCTGGTTCATAGTTTGTTATTAAAGTAGAAAATATTCCGGCTTTAAGTGCTGATGCCTTTTTGCAGGGGAGGATGTAGTCACTACTGTTATGAAGTCATACTTACATACTGAAATGGGACAACAATGGCCAGGATAATACTGCTGAAAAACAGGACCATCAGCAGGACAAATAGCACTCCTTGGCATGATGTGAAGTCAAACTAGGAAAAGAAGATATAATAAAGTGTTAGTGTCCATAAATGTCCACAGGAGACCTAACATTTAACATTATTTAAAATATAATACAACAGTAGTATTTGTAAATGTCAAATGGAAACACTTCAGCTAATTACATTATTAAAACCAGGTCTATATTATTGACAAATAGAGGGATGCATGACATATACAAATCTTCTTTTGTCACCGTAACACCTGTGTGAATGTAGCTTTTTCGCCCAGCAGGATCTCAAAGAAACTGTTATATCAGCTTCTCACAGCCTAATTACTTCCCCTTTCAAGGGCATCACACTTGCATGGAAGTTTGCTTTTTTTTTTTTTTTGTTATTATTGTTATTTCATGAGCATTATTTTGTACTGACTAAAATAATAAAGGCAAATCTTTATATGTGTTGTTTTGTCAAGGAGGGGACTTGTGCTCACAACTCTTCAAATGAGTCTTGAGAATAAGTAGCAAGGGGCTATGAATCAATATTTCACTGCACATACAAACCCATTCTGAATGGTGATGAGATAAAATAGAGCAGAGTGATTTGTTTTGCTAAATTATATGCCTCTCTTGGAAAGGGACACCAATTCTGTCTTGTGTGCACTTTTAAGAGCATTTGCCATTCTGCCTCCCCTTCATGATTTTCTTTCATCTTCCCATTTCACCACATATCCACTGCCTTCTTGATAATCTCCATGAATTCCGTTTCCACTATTGATTCTAGTATTCCATTCCTTAAGGCTAAAACCATTTTAGCAAAGGAATTATTTTTGCATTTCCAAGGAGTTGAAGCCAACCTCATCACATCTCTCCAACACAATCCTTAGTGACCATATAAGATCACCTTCCATTCTGGACTCTTATGAAAACAGATGCATCTCCTGTACTTTCCCATCACGCCATCTGCTCCCTATTCTGCTCATGTTTCTGTTGTCATTTCTCTGGACTGTTTTCAGCAGACCATCATCCTTCTCTTCCTACAGGACTCGCAGAACTAACCACTGTGCTCAAGGTGTGACTTTACTAAGGGCTGTTAAATATGAGCATAAACGTTTTACTTCCGATGTCTACTCCCCTGAGGATTCAGCATGTTTTAATGCTTCCAGAGCTCTATCACTCTGCCCTTGATGGTCCAGTCCAAGTATGATAAATATCCTGAGATCCTTTTCCTTCTTTGTTACTATCATTTCTACTTCCCAAGCTGATATATCACATAGGTGTAACTGGGGCTCTTAAGTGCTTTGGTCTGTTTGCACTGAATCTAAGCTATTGTCTTTCTGTCCACTCAGTCAGCCTTTTGAAATCCCATGATTCTCTGTTGTAGCTAGACTTGTATCATCCACAGACAGAGTGGTACTCTTCTCTGATAAACATGTCTGAAGGAACACAGTGTAGGAAGAGTTCTGGATCTAGGACTGGCCCCAGGGTACTTCACTTCTGGCTGCAATTCTTATTATGTCCCATTCCTTAGTAACAGTCCTTTCCTATACATTGCAGTTTTCACAGCAGCAACTTTTGTAGAACTCAGACAACATCCTTCCTGAAACCCCAGTGAATCCTGTCTACAGGTAAAATGTCTGTCCAGATCTCAGGTAACCATGTCATAAAATTATATCAGACTTAATGGAAAGATCTGTTCACCAACCCACACTGGCTGCTATCTTGCAGACCACTACCATTTATGAAAACTACACATCTCCCCCACATACACAGACTTATAAAAGATCTTTCCTCTGACTGATTTTAGATTTTTCCCCTCCCACAGCACACACAAATGTTCAAGGATACCACTCTTGCTACCATCTATTTCTCAAGCACTTCTGAAATGGCCTCTGATCTGGTTAAGATCTCCATCGTGAAATCCACAGATATGGTAAAAATCTTCGTAAATGAATTCACCACTATGCTGGCAGATTCAGGAGGCAGATCATATGGTTCCTATGTCTTTTCTTCCCTTAGGGCAGGCAGTTCCTTCTCTACCTTCTTCTTCTCAGTCCTCCTAGCAGAGTCAGATCACGTTCAAATTTGTGAGTGTGTGTATTATTTTCTTCTTTACTTTTACAATAGTCAAATTAAATTTGGATTTAATTTTAAATGTTTATTTCAAACTGTACAGCCAAAACATTGACAGGGATTTGTTAAACTAAATAAAACAAAAAGCTGTCACATTGAAAACAGACTTATCATGAACAACATAACTACTGTAGGATGCAGAAATCAAGTACTTACATACACAGACACAACATACATGCACTCACACAGATGTAAAGCCCCTTGTATGACTGTGTATGCCATGGATGTTTGCTTCAGATAAAATGTGTGAACAAATACATAAATAATAGCCTAGAAATATATTTTTGCACTCTTTGCCCTCACTGTCTGTTGATCATCAGTCCCCTTCCATGTCCACTTGGCTTATTCATTTCTCATAACCGAGGCAATGGTCAGCCTGGAGGGACCATCATCCAAACACCCACCAGGAGTGGTATGAAATGTTTTCTTTTCTAATTTCCCCATCTCTACTGCATGCACCCAGTGACTATAGAGGATGAGCCTGCAGTGGGATGGAAGCAGAGGACATCCCTTCACTTCTGTCAGGGGCATTCCCTTCAGGAATTCCTGCACCCTTCCAGGCAAGAGTGGTGAACTTCCCAGTCTCCACCCAGAAAGTTAGCACCACCCAATGTGCCCTCAAGTGTATAAAACCCCTTCAGCCCAACTCCCAGAAGAGGCAGATGGGCTATGCTCCCTTCACTCCTCCCCCTCCCTGCCCAGCTCCTCTAGTTCTGGGGATCCTAGTCAAATCAAAGTAACCTGGGAAATAGTCAGGAATCCATAAATAAAAAGTGAACAGTGGGTGTTACATAGGTATGAATTTTCTAAACAATAAGAACTATGACAGTCTAATGACTATAAATACTGATGGGTCTATATTAGATAATTGAACTTTCAGAAGTTTGACTGTCATATGGCATCCCCATATGGCACGCCCTCAACAAGATTTGTAAATGTATGTTGCTTAACACTAATTAAATGTAGACTTGATTTACTATCTATAGAGTTAATTTGCCCTCCAATTTGTGCATTCTAGCAGCCTACCGGAGACCGTTTGACCTCTCTCCCTCCTGTTATCACTACCCTAGAATATATTTAAACCTAGGACTGGTCCAATTATCCCTGCTGTTTGCTATCTCCTTCTACCATTAGGTGGCAGCACCTACCAATATAAATCCTAGATATTCTTTATAATCCCAACAAGTTTTATTTTTTCACAAACAGTTGGTTATGAGTTAATATCCTTAGACTGTAAATATCTTCTCCCCCCTGCTAAACCACCCTCTGTAAAGGCAGCCTTCTTTATCTGGATGGAAATATTTAGCTCATACCTTCCAACTACAGCCTTTAAACTGCTCTTTGCTGATACTTTTTCTGCCATACTCACCTCTAATGTTCTTTCCCACTACGTTCGCACTACGGGCTCACTCCTCTCCCCTACCCTGCCCCCAATTCTCACCCGACCTCCCCAGTACTCCTAACTTTATTCCTATCTCACCCCACCCTCTCAGCCTAATTACCCAATACCAGCTCCCCCTCATTACTCCTCCCAGCTATAGCCATCCTTCTTAAACTCTGTAATCTGTACTCCACCCAATGATTATAGTCCCCTCCTCTTTCCTTAAATCTCTAGAATACCTCCACCCTTTCTTCTTCATATTCTTCTCTATTTTCCTAACCACTCATACCACTCTTTCTTTGCTCCAACATACTCTCCTTAAGTTATCACACCCTCCAGTCCCCCTGCCTCCTCTTTCTGTTCCTACTTCCCTTATACTATGCTACCTTATATTCCACCTGTGCTTGTCCAATACCACCTACAAAGACAACTACCATACAAACCCACCTTCCCCCTCACTCTTACTCCCATTTCCACTCTATCTCCTCTTCTCTCATTCAGCCCAACCCTCTGCACCTATTCCACCCTAAACTCTTCTCCTCTAATGCCAAAATACTGTCACCTACTCCAATCTACCAAAATTCATGTCTGGCAGACCAATATGGCTAAAGGATATCTCCAATAACCTAGTCCAAGCTGGTGATATCATTCTAACCCTGGTCCTACATTCTTTATTAACAACACTCATCCCTTACCCTATTCCTCCTATCTCAACACCCTAAAGAGTTTTACAATTAATGCACAAAGTCTAAACAACAAAGTACACTAATTTCAAGCTTGGTTAAGCCATAACCAACCAGATATCTTAATCATCTCTGAAACCTGGCTCAAGCCCTTTATCTCCGACTCTGAGAATCTGCCCCCAGGATTTCATTGTCTCAGTAATGACCAACTAAATAAAAAAGGTGGAGGCACTGCCCTAGTCTACTCCAACCTTCTTAACTTAATTTCCCTCTAAATTCCAGTTCCTCAATTCCAGAACACTGAACTAACTGCTGGAATTCTACAACTAAATAAACATAAAAATATCTGCATCATTGCCCTATATATCTCACCTGGTAACAATATCTCTACACTCGAAAATATTCTCCTATGGGCCTCTACTGAAATTAACTATGAAACTTATATCCTTGTTGATGTGAATATTGACTGGAATAAAATCAATTGCCCCTCTCCCTCCCTATCCATTAACCTCTATAACTTCACTCAAATAATCCTCTCCATCACTCGACCTAACAAAATAAACCCTCCCGGATCCACTCTAGATTGGATCCTAGTCTCAGATCCAAATAAAATAACCAATTCTGGCACAATTCCTGATACCTTTAGCGACCACCTCCCAGCCTTCATGCATCGCTCAACTAGTTCCTCCCCACACCAGCATCAGTACATTCAAACTCGTAACCTCAGTAGCTTCAACCCAACTACTTTCTCAAATACTTTTAAACAAATGAACTGGCAAATTCTATACATCCTTCCTCTTGACAAGGCTATAGAATACTTCAACTCTGTCTTCCTTGATACTTTAAACTCACTAGCCCCACTAAGAAACAAAAGGATAAAAACTAAAACTGCTCCTTGGCTGTCCAAAGAGACACAACAGATTATGCACCACAGAGACAAACTATGGAAGCTTTACCAAAACAATAAACTGGACAATACCTTGCTCCAATATAAACAGCTCCGCAACCATGCAAAACGACTAATCACCAAAGACAAAAAAATCCTACTATATCAAACTTCAGTCCAATAACAATACAAACCCCAAAAAATTCTGGAACTCTGTAAACTCACTCCTCAATCCAGGCTCCAAGAATAATCCCTGTCCTGACCCAAGTAAATCTGATCTTGAACTAGGCTCTGAATTTAACTCATTTTTCATAGACACTATTACTACCCTCACCAAAACATTTCCCAATAATAACCCAACTGCTCTACACTCTCCCCCTTCTAACTCATCTCATCTGTTTGAACTCAAACCCATCTCCACTAATTTTATAAAAAAACTTTTGTCCAAACTTAAACCTTGCTCTAACGCTCCCGACAATATTCCCTCTTCCTTCCTAAAATGTGCTGCTGATGGCATTGCACTCCCAATCAGCATCATTATCAACCAATCCATAAAAGAATCATACATTCCCCAAACTCTGGCGCTCAGCTTATGTTCTTCCTCTTCATAAAGGAGGCAAAAATACCAGCATCTCAAACTTTCGCCCCATTGTTTTGCTCTCACCAATCTTCAAAATCCTAGAAAAATGCATCCACCTCCAACTTATGCTTTTCCTGAACCAAAACAATCTTCTCACAACTACCCAGCATGGCTTCCGTCCAGGCCATAGCACAATAACCGCTCTTCTCTCTTTTCTAGAAACTGTCAATCAAGCCTGAGATTCAGGCCACTTAGTTTCTACTGTTTTACTCGATCTGTCTAATGCCTTTGATACTGTTTCCCACAAGCACCTTCTCTGTCATCTCTCAAATCTTAATCTCTCACATAATGCTTTATCCTGGTTCTCCAGCTATCTATCAGACAGATCACAGGCAGTCAAATGGAAGAACTCCATCTCTTCCTTCCTACCTACCCCAACTGGCGTACCACACAGATCCATCCTTGGGCCAATGCTTTTTAACATCTTCATCAATAACTTTCACACTGCTATTCCTGATGCTAAAATCATTCAATATGCAGACGATTTAACCTTAGTCTGCTCTGCCTCAAACTTCTCTGAATTGCTGACTAAAACCCAAACTGCCTTCTCAACAACTGAAAACTGGATGCGCCAAAACCACCTCTCTCTCAATGCAAATAAATCAAAGATTCTACTATTCCCTCCCACAAAGACCCACTCCTATGATAAAAACAACTTCAAAGTCTATAGTCAAACCAACTCACCTATAGAGGTAGTCCTCTCTGCCAAACTACTTGGCATTACTGTAGATGAACACCTCAAGTTTGATATTCATATTCAACAAAATATTAAGAAAACCCACCAAAAGCTAGGTATGCTGCATAGGAATAATCATTTTCTCTCCAACTCCACCAGACAAACCCTGGCCTTGACTTATCTTCTTCCTTCCTTATTATATGGAGCCCCTCTCCTAACAAACCTGTCCTCCTCTATCACCTCTAAACTAGAAAACTGCTAAAACAAAATCTCTAAATTTGCCTCTAAATCTAAAAATGCCACCCATCACTGCTTAACCCCTACAATCCCTGAATTGGCTTGAACTCCCAAACTACCTAGACTATCTCCAACTCACTACTGCACATAGACTCATATTTCACCCAACAAAATGTCCCGCTCTAACATCCTTCCCCCTATACACCCAACAGAGCTCTCAAATATGAAAATCAGAACTTAATTACTATCCATAAACCTAAACGTCCCGCTAGCCAGCTTCTCCTATCTTTCTCACTAGGCAAAAATGGAATTCCCTTCCCTCCACGCTAAGAACCATACCAAACTCAGAAAACTTCAAAACCCAACCATTCAAACACCTGTCCAATAAATGGAATGTACCTGCCTTCACCCAACCTAACCCAAGGGGGTTCTTGCTCTGGTTCCCAAGCTCTACAACCCTCATAGTTATCTTCCTATGAGCCTATCTAAGCTCTCAACAATTTCTATAGCTTCTCTCTAAGCTCTCACCTCCTACAGCTACCCTCGCACAGCCCAACCTTGTAAATATTGTAAATAGCATTCTACTGTTGATGTGTGTATGTAAAGTGTATTTATATTTTCTTAAAAGGTTTGTATGTAAACTGTTTCCACACCTAACACATCTGTTTTCCTCAAATGAAACTGTGTGATCCCTACCTACAAGCTTAATGAATTTAACTATGCATGGTACTGAATGCATTTATGAGTAACTATTCTACATAAGATCTTTAATATTAACTATAATTTGTATCTAAATTGTATAATGCATCTTGGAGCTTTTCTCCCCAGGCCTCCACTGAAAATGGGTCAACTCGGTCCAGTGGACTTCCCCGGTAATCAAATTGCAAATAAATAAATAAATAAAATATGGTCAACACCATATGATCGAACATTTAAAAGTTTGAATATCTAATAAAAATAAATAAATAAACTACACAAATAACCTACCTGAACGTTTTAAGCATGGGGGCTAGCCCCCTGTACCTCCCCACACCCCCCACTCTTTAAATATACCAACTCCAAGATCGCACTACAATGCAGAAAAGGGAACTCTTCCCATTCCGTGCTGTATGGAAATCTCCGTTAAAATGTTCGAACTTTCAAAAATTCGATCATATGGTGTTGACCATATGACAGGTGAACTTTTGAATGTTTGATTATCTAATATAGACCCCTACGGACTGCCTGTAATCATCAGTGATTTACCAGAAAACCAAAAATCAAAATCTTTACAAACGACATCAACAATATGAAGCAATACTAGAAATATTCTGCAAAACCGGGGACAAATGAAACACAGACAACTTTAACTCACTTAAAAAGCTAACAAAACAAATGATGTTCTATGGACATGCATTTTCTGAAGAAGAAGAATTATGGCACTAATGACTGGCATTAATGGCTAATTGTAATCCTCAGTGATTTACTGAAAAATTAAACTTTTTCTAAGGGATAAAGACAAAAGCATAAGACAAAATCAGGAATATTCTGCAAAACCATAGACTGATGACAAGCAGAATTATGCCTTCACCCTGAGGCTACACATACACACACACACACACACACACACACACACACACACACACACACACACACACACACACACACACACACACACACACACACACACACACAATCACACACACACACACACACACACACACACACACACACACACACACACACACACACACACACACACACACACACAGCATACATAGTGCACTGCATAGCTACTTACCAGATTCACACTTAACACCCAATGTCTTCAGACAGTGTAGTGCCAGCTTTTCTAAAAAGTGTTAAACTGCTGGCTTGTCTGCTACTGGTCCCATTTTGATTGTGACAGGTTCCAGAAAGTCTTTCTTATTGCCGCTATACTTGAGCAAATGAAAGGGAAGAAATCTGAGCTATTGCATGTCAAAATGGATCAGCACAGAAGACCCAAATTTAGAAGGTAAAATCAGAGATGAGAGATGTGGATGCAGGTGGGAGACTTTTTTTTTTTTTTTTTTTTTTTTTTGCAACACTAATGTTTATTGAGACCACAAGCTAACACAGAGGCCCTTAGCAGCTGCTTAGGTCACTTTGTGCTGGAGCCAGCCCTGCCCCTTGGTGTCCACACTGTGTCACCTGCTTGTATTATGCCTCTTCCACCTCCTCCAAATGCCCCCTTCATCCTACTGTGTACTGTCTGTTTACATCATCATCAGACTCTGAAATGGGCCCACATGGATTAGGGTTCTACCATATAAGAAAATTTAAATAATCACCAAAATAAACCTCATTACTAACCTCTCATCATGGTTTAACTCTGAAATCTCACATCTAACAAAAAATGATGCTATACCAACAACACTCACATTAATTTACTGTTCTGTCCACAGTGCTTCGCACACTTTGGCAGTAAGTTTAAATTTTGTTTCATACATTTGTTAACTATGTAAACCGACTAGACAAAACTGTCCTTTTTTTTTGGGGGGGGGGGGTAAAAAAAACACTGTGTGGTTAAATGGTTTACTCAGAGTCAAACAGCAGGTAAAATGTAGTGGAAGCACTCAAAACCTGTACCGTATGCTACAGGAAGCCGCTAATTAACAGTTCAGAGTCTTAATCCTTTGTGCTGTCATATAGCTTGAGGTTGAATGAACAGACACTCACAGGAATGACAGGGATCTCTTTATGGGTTGGTAACTGGAAGGCATGACTTTAACAAAAATCAAGTATTCTGGGAGAGGTGTATCAAGGATTGTTAGGGGTATGACACTCCAGAGTAATCATCCATCAAACTGACCTACGTGTATTCTGTACATTCTAACAGTAGATCACGCACTCCAGACTGTGAAATGGTTCCCGAAGAATCAGCACAATTTTTACGCTTGGTTCCTATTTTTGTGCAATATCTGCAGCCCCGTTATATTTCTAGTTTCCTTTGGTCTGTCCACAGTAATTGTTTCCTACATATTGCAGAAGTTGCTCTGTGGAAGCCACTGTGTTGAATCTATGTAGCACCTGTTTCCCCAGCAAAATGCTGAATTATTTCATTAGAGTATGAATAGGAATGAAAGTCATGCTCTGAGTAAATGTTTGCTTTTTTTCCTCAGTGGTTGATTGTATTAATTATAGTACATAATGGTACGCAGGAAAGTGAAAGACGTAATGAGGGCATATTTCTGAAACATTTGGTAAGAAAAATAAACAGCTATGTTTATAGAAAAGAAAACAAATCCGAGAAGTTCAAACAAATGTGAAACAAGATTTGAATCTAATCCATATGCATTGAAATGTTTTCCATGTTGTTTTTTTCCATGAAGTATAAATCAAGGTCAGGCCAGCAACATATCAACAGAATTATGTTTATTAATCTCACTTAAAATTTTGTAATGTTCTCAGATAACTTGTTTTGCTTCATTTGAAACCACTAAAAATATTTCTTCTTCATCCAGTAAGTTTCCATAATACTTTTCTTCTTACATCCATCTGGTGCTTCTTTACTAAGTAAACAGAAAAAATTAAGCAAGATTTTGAGGGAGAGCAAGCTCTGAGCAGCACAATTACTAATGACTATGCTAAGATGATACTGAACTGCAGATGTATTACAGGTAAACACTAGGCTATCAGTGTGCAGACTATTACAAAGCTAGCCATTAACCAGAGGTTAGAATCAAACATTGTACCTTTTATCTGTGAGGTACAGGCCTTAACCATTGTGCCAATCCCACTGAGAAAATTTTCTTCAAAGATGAGAAGCACACTCTGTACATTGTGGCTGGAAGATAAACACTTTAACCATTATGTGAACCTCTACGTTCAGTGTCTCACTTTTCAGAAGTCCTATACATTATAGTCTTGGAGAATAGGGTCATGCCAAGCTCTCTATTGGGCCTTAAAATATATTCTAGAGTTACCATCAGCGTCCACATTTGAATTTTCACTCTTTAGTTTTCAATTTACAACTCTGGTCGGACAAACTATTATTTCATCAAAACAAATCTCTCCATGTTCAACATTAGATCACTTTTGCAGTAGCCTAAGCTTTTTGGGTTATATCTTACCCATAATATGATCAACGTTAGGCTTTCAAAGCTTCAGAACACCTTCCATTGTCCTTAACAGCCAGTGCTCCAGCAGAGTCACATAAAGAAAGTTGTTTGGACATAAAAGGCATCAGAGCTTTCTTGCCTGTTAAGTGCACTACCTCTAAATTTTTTGTGGAACTGACATAAATCCTTCGTGACCTGGGAGATAAACAATGGGGAAGACATTCCACAGATTCATTTCTCTTAAGAAAGCCTGTGTTTTTACTGTGTCTTTAATAACTTTATGCTACGTCAATTATTTTTATGGACCGTGATGCCTTGTGGGAGAGTTTTACACAGCGAATCCTTGTTTGACAAAACTGTGTAAAATATGCAGATGATGGTACACTCATCTGCACACCCTCTAACCTCAAAAAATGTCAACAAATTACTCAAGAATCCTTTACGCCCATAGAATCCTAGCTAGACAAGTCTCAACTCCAACTTCACAAAAAAAATGCTACTTTTCACCCCTAAAACATTCTCCCAAAGAAAAAAAATCTTGTCAAAATCACTTCATTAAATAATGCCCCAATTGAACAGGTCCCTAACACCAAACTCTTGGGAGTCACAATTAATAACAACTTGAAATTTGGCCTACACTGCCAAACATTTATTTAAAAAAAAAAAAAAAAAACTACAAAAGCTTGGCCTCTTTTACAGAACAAACCCCTACCTAACAGCCAGATCCAGAGAAACCACAGCTAAAGCCTGCCTCCTACGTACCCTACGGTATGCCTCCCCACTCTTTACTAACCTTCAAATGTCCGCACAAGCAAAGCTGGAACAAAGCTACAATAAAATAGCTCACTTTGCTGCAAATCACACCATTAGAACTCATCACTGTTCTGCCCTTAAACAACTAAATTGGACTGAACTCCCATATCCTCTCCACTATAGCCAGCTACTAATAGCTCCTACTCTAATATAATACCCTGATAAGTGTCTGGCGCTAAAAGGCTTGTTGCGACACGCCCACCCTACCAAAGCTCTTTGCTGTAAAGTCAAACTCCTCCTCTCCATCACTAAAGCCTAAAATGCATTGGCAGCCTCCTTATACTCAAGCTCTGTGACTACTCTCTGGAATGACCTCTGACATGCTCTCAGGCTTCTTGAAAACCATCTGCAGGATAAGTACAACATCTGTGCTGTCTTCCTCGTCTACTATACCTCTGCTCTCCTCTACTCTGTTACCAACTATTAGTCTTCACACATCCTGCCTTCTACACATGCCTCTTTTAACTCTTTTACCACTCATTTCATTTATACCTCAGAATTAAATAAACCTTTTGCAATCCACCCTATGTACATAACTGTACTCTGTACTGTAACATCCATCCTACTGCATAGTTATTTATTTAACTATAGCTGTTTAGAATATAATTTGTGTAAGAAGCCCTACTACTGTATGAATACCTATTATCTAATCTATTTTGCTATTGTAAAAATTATTTCAATTGCATTCTGCCTGCCTTACATTCTTGATATTATATAACTTAAAAGATTTTGAGTATATTGCATATACTGTAGCTTTTCTCCCTGTGCCTCCACTGAAAAGGTACCTTTCTGCCCAGCTTGAATTCCTTGGTCAACATATGTAAAATAAAATAAGTAAATCTGTTTTTTTCTACTTATTTTCTATATGTTGGTGAAGCAGTTGTGTATTCACTGTAGGACATTGTGCTTTTGTTGACTGTCATTTGCTTTTTACCTCAAAATCATTAATTTTCTGACAAGAGGATTACTGACTCTCATAGGTTCTGCTATCTATCTTTCAGGCTTCTTTTTCAATTAAATCATGGAGCAGTTGCCTTTCTCCTTGGGTTCTTCCTTCTCCCATCCACAAGAAAAATAAAATTTCTTATGTGTCTTTAGGTGCCATGCCTGCTCCTTCATTGCTGCTGATGCATGAATCTACTGTGGCTGGACTTGGTTCCTCAGACTACTTACTGAGGTCTCTAGGTCCCTCTGGTGTAGCTCCTTGGGAGGCCACTAAGGACTATGTGTTAGACAGGTTCACTCTGGATGTAGTGGTGTCTACTCCAGTCAAAGGGGGAACCACTTTTGTTAGTCTTGGGGAAGGAGTTTGCAAAGTAGTACATAGCTGGGTTAGTATGTCTGATTCCAGGAAGAGTACCCTGCCATGAGTCTGTCTTTTCCAGGGAGTCTGCCAGGAAAAAAAAAATTAAGAATGTTACTTTTTCTGTTTCTATTACTATGAGCAGGGAAGTCTTGCCGGGCTTTGCTAAGGAATTAATTTTCTACTTTTAATGGTTCAAATCCTGTTTCTTCACTGACTAAAACTAGAAAACAATTTGACTCACATTCTGGCACTGTGTCTCTGTCAAAAGAACATGGTATGAGGGAAGCAGTTCATTAAAGACGTCACTGATTTTTTTCTCAACCAGATTCTGATTCTGAAGAAAGTGTTATTCAGATTTCCCTCCAGAAGAGCTACCTTTTTTGAGACCTTAGTTTAAATGAAAAAGTTTTTCAGTGGGAACTGAAAGAAAATTCTATTTCCCAGCAAAATGATTACGATTTGTTGCAAATGGATATTTCACATCCTGCAGTTTTCCCTCTAGTTTATTAATAGCTTTCAGCATGCCTTAAAGTCAGCCACCTGCTCTTAAACAGTTTGAGAGATTATACAAAGTACCCCAGATTTATAAATATCTGTTTTCTGATCCTATAACAGATCCTACAGTTATTACTAATCCAAAACTTCTACTGCTAAACTGGTTGTCGATACCAACCCCATTCTCTCTGAGAAGTACAGGAAAACTTTGGATAGATTTGAAAAGAAAGTTTATTCATCTGCGACTTCAACTTTCAGAATTTTGAACTGCCAGGCTCACATGTCAAACTTAATACTGCCTTCTTTTTTGAACATGAAAAAGTTAAAGGTTAACCTTCCCTCTTCAGAAGTAAAAAAAAAAAAATCACTGAATGCCTTAATTTTATCTGCTTCTCATGTTAAGTAAACATTCAATAATGTGCTGTTATAGGTTCATAGGTGTTTACTAGGCTAACGACCACTTTGCACCCCAAATCTCTGACAAGTTCTGATACCCTTGATAAGTATAAGCATGGGCCATGCAGATGACCATTTACAGGTTACCTCTGTCCATTAGAGAAATAGATGGCAAACCAGGGATGAATTTCCGGTTTCCCATCCAATTGTCCAAGTTGCATTTGAACTTGTTTAGGGAGAAACTCTGCTTCACATGAATGGGGAGCCTGTTCCATAGATGGAATACTCTCTGGGATACATACCTATCTCTCCAGCAGGTCCAATGTATATCACAGGCAAGATTTAAGTCTTTAAAATGGGTCATTTTTTGTGCTGTTTGTTTTGGGGATATGTAGGAGGTCCATCAGAGTGGGGTCTTACAATGCCCTGTATGCCAAGCATAGATCTCCCCTCAAAAGCCTGTAGGAGACAGAATACAGGGATAGGTCCGTGAGGCTGCATAGGACATATTACTTATGTCCTGTATTCTTTTACTGAGGAGCCTTTGTGAACATTCCAGTTGTTGGATATGCCTGGTTAGGTACATACCAAAGGGGGCATTTTACTCAATGATAGGTCTGATGAATGGCCAATACAGTGGAACAATGACTTCCTTGGCCTTAGATGCCATACCTTTGTTTATAAGTTTGGCTACATAGACACGTGATGATCAAAGGCTAGATTACTATCTATGTGTGTCCCTAAGTCCCTGACTACTCTAAGGGTGAGTTGTCAATATGACAGCTTCCAGGGATGGATGACTTCCCAAAGGGTACTATTATGCATTTCTTGGCATTTAGTTTTAGTCCATGGCTCTGACACCAGTTGTTTGTCTGTGTCAGCCCCTCCTGGAGAACATTTGTGTCAGTGTGAGATTCAATGACAGCTCCTAATTTGCAATCATCTAAAAATTTAGTCAGCCAGAGACCATTGACATTGGCCTTGACTTCTGAGAAGTAAATGTCAAAAAGGAGCGGTCCAAGGACTGATCCCTGAGGGACTCCACTTGTAAATGGCCTCTTTGTAGAGGTGGGGCTCCTCAATTCTTACTTCCTGGATCCTGTCTGTGAGACAAAGTAACGGAAGAGGCCAAGCAATTTCTTTCCCAGGGAAAGAATTCACTTATATGCCGTTTCGCTATTTTGCCTTTTCGTGCTTTCAAGTTTGATCAAGGCGCATTTGAAAGAATGTTTCTTCAATCATTTAATAGGAACCCGGTCAGTCTGGTGTTGGGATCAACACCCTTTATCATTTAAGATTCCAATGCTAGGATTTGTAAGAAGGTTGGTATTATGGGTGGATCATTTCTCATGCTTCCCAGATCTTTCCTCCTCCCTTCCACCTCCTCCACAGTCTGTTACAACAGATGCTTCCAATTTTGCTTGCAGGCTGTATTGAAAGGGGTGAAAGCGCAAGGTCTGTGAAACAAGCAGGACAGACAAAAAACATCAGTGTCAAAGAAATGCTGGCTGTAATCAATGTTTTGAAAGACTTAAATCATTTCTGATCCCCAGGATCTCTTCAAATTTCCACAAAGCATAACATAGTGATGTGGTATATACACAAACAAGGAGTACCACCAGATCTTACTCTCATTGCAAACTTGCTATGATGGCCTGGGATGGGGCAATTCAGCTTAGCGTGACTCTTCAGACCACATATATTCCTTCAGAGCAAAATATTGTAGCAGACAAGTTGAGAAGGACCAGGGCTAACCCTCATGAATGGAAATTACACCCAGGGGTTTTCTAGGAATTGATCCAGTTGTGGGGAACACCGCAAATAGATCTGTTTGCCTCCTTTCAAAACAGACAGTTACAAAAATTCTGCTCCAGGATTCCTTGAAAATGGACCTGGAAAACAGATGCTTTCTCATTCCCTTTGACAGGAATGTTCCTATATGACCTTCCACCCTTTCCACTGACACCAAAGGTTCTCCTAAAGATCAAGAAGGAGCCTCCAAAGACAGAGGTGGTGAGTCCCTTTTGGCCCAGCCAATAGTGGTTCTCTATTCTTTTGAAAACAGGCAATGGCGAATACCACAAGATTCCCCAATGGCTGCATTTACTCTCACAAGATACCCTGACAAAACAGAGGTTGATTGATATACTCCAGCTTGAAAGCACTTCAACTGACTGCTTGAATGATACAGAAAGAATTTTGATACACTTTAGGCACATTTTACAGAGGGTATGCAACAGATACTAAAGGAATCTAAAAAACTGCTAATAGAAAATCATATATGTGTGAATGGAAGGGATTTTCTAGTAGGTGTGGTGCAAACAACCAGGACCCATTTAAGGTTCGGATTTTTCTGGTTCTACATTACTTGTATGAGTTACTAACTTCTGGCCTTTTTTACTCAGGATTCATCTTTCATCCATGTCTGCCTTTACCACCCCTCTTTATACCTGTCCAGAAGCCAGAAGTCAAGCATTTTTTGAAAGTGTTTTTCAAATCAGTCGGCCTAAGAAAAAAAAAAAAAAAAAAACAGATGGCTCCTCCTTTTTAAGATTATGGGTTATAAACCTGTCCATCCAGCATGTTCTGTAGATTTTAAATTTCTGCTTGAAAAAAGTAATATTTCTTCAATTTGGACCAACTCAACAGGCTGATTAGAGGTTCTTGACTTAGAAGATGGAGTTGCTCATTGCACAGACTACTGCTTGAAGAGTATTTGATTTACAAGCTCTTACACTGAATCAGCCCTACCGCATTTTCCAGAAGGACAGTTTTTGTTAGAATAAAACCTTTTTTGCTCCTTAAGTGTTTTAAAGAATTTACCTTTAACCTCTCTTTATCTCCTTGTATTCTTTCCAGAAGCTAAAAACAAGGAGAAAGAATCCTACATACTCTAGATGCCCAGAGGTAGCTCAGATACTACCTGGCAGAACAAAAACCATCAGAAAGGCCAGTCAGCTATTTGTCTCCTATGAAAGTACGAAAAAATAACAGCTAGTGTCAAAGCAGACAATTTTTAGATGGTAGTATTATGCTATTTCTTTTTCCTATTTCAACATAACAAACCATTTCCAGGCAGGGTTAGGACCCACTTTACTAAGGCTTTGGCTTCTTCTGTATTTTTCTTTTTGGAAAGTAGTGATACTATGGTAAGCTACTCGACTAGCTTAGGGTACTACAACAGTAACTTATTGTTGAACATTGCACAGTTCTGCGAGCACACCTACCAAAACAGTAGATGCTCTAATAGATCATTGCTGCAGTAGCTATCCTTCCCTCCATCCTATTTGTTTTGTATTTGATATATTGCTAAGGTGTGGATGGATATACCCCTTTGTATATATTTACAACTGCTTTACCACTGAATTTTCCTTTCCTAGTATTTTCCTTTCAGGGCTATAGCATCTGCTCTTGAGGCAAAAAAGCTCTCAAGCTTTTGGCACATAAACTGCTCTCTTCATATGGTTCTGTTTGAGCCACTGGTAGTTAGGGCATGTGGAAGCTTTGAAAGTTGGGAGGTGGTCATATCCTAGGCAGGTTAGAACTGAACTATCTTAGGCTACTGCAAAAGTAGTGTGCTAGAACAATTACTGTTATGTTAAGTTCATTTCCACAACTGTGCTTTTTTCAGCACTTTCTGTTATAGTGAAATCAAGGATATTACATCAGAAATTGACTGAGAGAAGTCAAAATAATTCATTGTATTTATTAACAGTTTGATCACAGGTAAGAAAGAGTGTTCCTCTGACCCTTTTCTGCCATGACGTGGGCCCCAAAGCTGCAACAGGTAACAAGTGTAGATGTTAACTAGTGCAATTTTTGCTAGTATACAGGGTAAGCTATACAAAAACATTGTACTAAGATATACAGGTTAAGAAGATATACAAGTATATTTAGCTGAGGTATACAGGTTTAAGAAGCTAAACAAAGTTTTCTGTCAGTACTTACAAGTCCTTAAAAAGTATTTACATATTTACAGTTTAAACAAGGGGTTCTTTACACTGTAAAAGAAATATATTCGTTCTCTTATAGAGACTGCTAATCATAGGGATGGGCAAAGTTTAATGACTTTAAAACAACAGGGTTCTTAGCAAGAGTGAATCTTCTATTAATGGGAAGTCAGACAAACTTCTCCAGATGGTTGCAATGATACATTTTAGGTTCACACAGAAGCAGAGTGTCACATTTTGATTTCTGTGCACTCCAACATGTGAGTGTTTGAGCTAGATTGTAGCATAATGATTGAGAAGCTTCAATCCATTTCTAGAATCACAATGTTCCTGCCTAGAGTGTGATACACAGCTGGAGATATTTTATAGCAGAGTTTTAATTGTGCAAACACTCTTGTTATGTCAGTATGCTTACAAAAGATAGGAGCAGTGTCTAAGATTTGATCCAGGTACTTTTTCTCTAATACATCTGGCCTAGCATTATTAAATGGGCATTTTATTAGGAGTGGGGGTGTGTGAAAATGGCATGACTCAAGATTTTCATGGGGGTCTATTATAATAGGCCCAATAGGATAGATTTGCTCATAGATTCATAGGTGTGTACTAGGCTAATGGCCCTGGGGCCTTTACAAGCCTAGCCCATAGAAGGGCCCTGGCATTGTGCCACCTGTCATTAGTTCCCAGTGCCTCTATCAAGTAGAGCTACTGGAGTGATCCCCAGGGTGAACTTTCTATTTCCCATCCACTCATCAGTTCTCTTGAAGAGGGCTAGTGAGGTGCTCTGCTTGACATGCATTTGAAGTCTATTCCAGAGCATAGGCATGGGTTATAAACCTGTCCATCCAGCATGTTCTGTTGATTGTGGTAATGAGGTTGACGTCTCTGGAGCATGTAGTGTGGAGGGATTGGGATTTCTTTAGATGTAGCATTTCTAACAGAGCTGGGTCAGACATGGCTTTGTAAGTCTAGCAAAGATCACCTCTTAGCAGATGATTTGTGAAACTATTTTGCAGTTTCTGTTGTGAAAAAACAGTCAAATGGTCTACTTCCATAATAACATACTCCACCAAGGCAAGTTCCCTTATCTAACAGTAGACATTTAGCATGTACTTGAAATGTCCTATTACTGAGACAGTTTACAAACAAGATCAATATATGTGCTCCAAAGATAAGCCTATTAAGTTTATTCAAGAGAATTTGATCATTTCATATCTGATTTCCTGAATTTCTGAAGCATAAATAAATATATAGCTAATGTACTAACAATAAATGTGTCCTGCACAAAAATATGATTTAACATGCTTTGCACTAGTAAGATATTTTCAAGCAGTTTAACTCCTAGGGGCCTCCTTTTATGGGAGTTGCTTATTATTTCAGGCAAACCACAACTAGTAAAGAAGGCACCTGAGTTATCATACCTGTGGTAAAACAGGTTCCTGGGTTGTAATAAACCTTGTCAACTTAACAGTAAAGAGAATATCTAATACAGTGATGTCTAATGTTTCTATAAACTGGATGCATATTTCCAACAAAGTATAATCAATTTACTTTCTGTAAATCATCTAAGGTTCTCTTGCCATCACAACTGAAGGAGACCACTGTAAACAGAAACAAAATAGTTTTAATTACATCTGGACCTTTTATACAGTACAAACTTCTCAGCAGTATCTAAGTGCATAGCATTTTGCTATAATTTCTTCTACCCTGAGATCCCTTGTTAGGAGCAAATATCTGCAATTGTTTTATTTTTTAAGCAAGACCCTTCACACAATGTCCAAGAACAAGGTGGTGTTCTGCTCCTCTTATTTCTGTGGTGTTATGTCACTGTTAAGTTACAAAGACACTGCCTTGAATCTGGATTTCCTCTGAGTAGTTACTTAGAGACAGCTTTCAATGCATTTTGTTTTTTGAAAAATCACATCAGAAAGACTCCTACACAATGTATTTAATGGACAGCACAGATTATGAAATAATCCTAAATCTAGCTCCATTAATGCAAATGGATATATCCCTGACTAATTCCCAGTTGACCAAAGCTTCATTAAAGATTCTGGGGTCTGTTGGAGATGCCACGCAGAAAATGGGTTTGGCTATGCTGGGGGGAGGGGAATAGACTAATGCCATCAAATTCAACATTCACTCAGTGGATGTGGAATGAAGCAAAGACAGCATTGTTGCAAGCATTTGACCACCAAGCCAAATTTGCAGTAACCCTCATCGCAAGTGCACAGAAGTATGCACTTGCATCAAGAGTGTATAGTGGTTCCCATGGTGATAGGGGTCACTTGCTCCTCGGTCGGGGGAGTGCTAAGATTGTATACTATATGTAATTATTGCTGGGATGCAGGTGAGGGCACAAAGCAGCCTAAAGGCTGCCTGGGTAATGTCCCTTCTAGATTGTTCTTACCCCTGTGTTGTGGATACTCAGTATAGGGCAATGAACTGGCTACTATCCAATCAGGGGAGACTTGAGGGTCAGTACACAGGGGGTAAACAGCACATAAGAAAACAAAAATACATAAAATAATGCTAATTACCTGTAGTATCAGCACATATAGAAGATATTATTTTTAGCTTCTTAGACTCATAGACATTCTAAGAGTATTGAGACTTATGGCCATTTACTCCATGCCGTTATCCTCCCTCAGACCATCTCCTTTCACCAGGACTGTCATACCAGATTATCTCAGAGTAAATTTGTGGATCTCTATCCAGTCATCTTGGTGATGCTTAAATGAAGATAGTGAGCCTACTGCTTAACATGCAGGGGACGTTTATTTCAGAGACTCAATAGTCACTGGGATATAAACCTGGTCCTCTATGTTTTATTTATAAAGCTTGGATATTATAAACAGGTATTATAAAATTTGCAAAAGTATTTAAGCCCATGTGTTTTGATAGTTTTTGCCTCCATTTTCTATGCCAGGGAAAATTCTAACTGGACTAAATGATTACCTTTCAACCTTAAAGTTTTATCAGCATGTTGTGAACTGTATTTAAAATAAGGAATTAGCTGTGGTGCTTTGATGGTTTAATTTAGGAGTATCTTTATATATAAAGCATAAAAATATAGTCACCAGAAGCAGCTTAACTATCTAAATAATATTAGAAGTCATTCAAGAGTTTCCCTTTAACTGGCTCTTATAAACCAATCTGACAAAATGTAAAACTACTAGTTCCTGTTACCAATATGCATGACAGTAGTTCAAATTTCACTAGAATTAAAAGATTGAATCTAAAGCACAATTGTAACACAGCTTCTTCTTATATGGGTTCAGAGTCCTCCTATAATCCCTATCCAAATGGATTTCTCCTTCTACCCCGGTATTTAATATAACCATATGAGGTTAATGGATTTTTATAGTAGCGTATAATCTTAGTATGCACATTCTAAATGTTACATTTAACAATATTTGGTGTTCCATAAAAGTGTAAAAATATTTTGAAAATATTAATGTTTTATACCAACATTAACAAATAATGTTGATTTTTGCACTTAGTCTTTGACTTAGGGAATATAATATTTAATCCCAAGTAAAAGCTACAGTACGCCCTAGGAGAATCACCAATAAAACCATGTAACATAGACCAAGGTTTATCTTAGTATATTATCTATAAGTAAGCTGACGTACTCCAGAGGTTATATGGGTAGAATTGGAATCAGAAGTCTTTTCTGTCATTCAGATCTTCTTCCCAAGAATTTTCATAAAAGACTTCCACAATATTAATCAGAATACCACCAAATCAATTTTGTATGATAATATTATATAATAGGATTTATTATAACTGAAATATATATATATATATATATATATATATATATATATATATATATATATATATATATATGGGTCTACTTCTTTTGACCTAACTTTCATTTGCCTGACACTCATTTTCCTGACCCCATTTGACTGAATTTTCATTTGCCTGACACTTCATTTGACTGACAAGTATTATTAGCATGAAAATGGAATATGCCCTCTTCCCCACTGCAGTGCGAACCTGGAGTTAGAATATATAGTTAGGGGGGGTGTGGGGGGCACAGCCCCCTTAACGGGTGTGAGGCTAAGCCCACTTCAATTTCATATAATATTGTTAACTTTTGATGTAATATTGCTTAGTAACAGAAAAGTAACACACCCCTGTTAAGCTAACACTATATTGGCATAGCTATTGGCACATATATATATATATATATATATATATATACATACATATATGTATACATGGTTTCCCTTCATATGGTCGACTGGTGAATGGTCAAGAGCGTATGTCCGAAAGGAGTGTGGCAACATCCCACAATTGCAAATGCAGATGTTGCAAATCGCAAACTCCTGCCCCCTTTTTGACCCATGTTAGCACTCGTTTTTGGATGTAGAGCAGTCAGAAATGTTGAATTCGGTGTTTTTGTGACATTTCGACCATTTGGCATGCCAGGATTTGCAAATAAACTTTGCACATACAGATTCGAGCAATGTGTGCTCGACCATACGAAGGTAAACCGTATATATATATATATATATATATATATATATATATATATATATATGTGTGTGTGTGTGTGTGTGTGTATACACACACACACACACACACACACAAACAAAAATGAGTTTATGCAACCAAATACTAACAGAATGTATTTAGCAATTATGCAAATTGCAATAATAATAATAATAATCTTATTTATACTGTATTTTGTCATGTTTGCGAAGCATATTATGTTGGAAAAAAGAATCACAAGCTAAATTAACACATTTGCAATCATTTATCAAAAATTAAGAGGGAGATATGCACAAACTCTTTACTTAAGCATATATCCGAAAAAGGCAAAAAGCATCATTTTAAATTTGCTGTTCTTCAAGTAATATGTGAGTGAGTTATAATCAATGATTATATTACAGAAACAAAAAACATTGACTATAAGTGGATGAATAGCCTGCATTCAGATATATTCGCAGGTTTAAATGAGACTGTGGGTATAAAACCTGTTTTAAAATTGAAAGACTATAGAAGTTAGAGAAAAGTATTTATCTTTTTTAATTTGATATATGTGCTCATAATATTTTTAGTGAATAATCATGTGACTTTTATATTGATAATCATGTGATTGAATTTGTATTTTTAAAGTGACCTGAAGAAGCATTTTTGCAAAGCATTTAGCTAGTCTACTTATAAATAAAGTGCTCTTGTGTGGCTGCAAGCTACTTGTTGATTTTTATTAACACTTTTTATGGTGGGTTGGATGTGTTGCTCAAAGGATAACTTTCAGGGATTTCAGTAAAAGCTGTTGCTTGTTTCATGCTGAAGTTGGTTAAGTTGGGGACTGGTTATCAAACAGAGTTGGTTTAGTTTTCTTTTAACCGAAGATTAGTTGTTTTTCAGTAATCCAGTTTTAGAGAAAGTTAATCATGCTTGACTTGAACTTGTAAGTTTTTTTTTTTTTTTTTCAATAATAATTCTTTATTTTATTTTTTCCAAACAACTAATACAGTACTACCAACTACTTACAATATGTACATGAATGCTTCCAACAGTTACATAGAATCATTATACATACCTATACACTTCTAAAAAAAAAAATAATGAAGAAAAAAGAACTAGTAACCATATAAGACTTATCTCAATAAAATTCAACAGTTATTCAGTTTTTCCCAGAGAATAGTGGAATGGAAGTTTAAGCTAATACAATGTTAAAGATTTGTTCCCATATTTTTGTATTGTTTACATTTTTCTTATAATCACTAATTAGAAATTTATGTGCTAGAATATGTTTGGTGGCTACTATCTTGAAATTTTGCCATGATGCCTGTAAAGGGTTCAACCAATTGGAAGCTATATATAACTTCATCAACAAAAAAATATTGACTAGTATAATTCTTTGGGTTCTTTCCAACTTGGGTGGTGGAATATGCAAAATCGTAAATTCCCAGGAGAGTGTGGAATGTTGATATCCCATTTTTTGTAGTTGAAGTTTCAAGGAATTCCAGAGTTTGAAAATACATTTACAACTCCAAAACATATGTAGGAGGTTGGCTGTTTGATCTATACAATATGGGCATTTTGGTGAGTTCTTTGAGTTAAATTTGTGTAGAGTGAGACGCGTATAATACGCGTTATTAAATATCATCAATTGGGTAAATAATAGCTTCTGAAGGGACACAGATTTTATGGTTAAGTGAATTGCTTTTAGTATTTTACTTTCTTCAATTGTCAACAATTTCTCTCTCCAGTATTTGGAAATTAATATTTGATTATTATATTTTATTTCTTTAATCAAACCATATGCTGCAGTTATATATTTACATTCCTGTGTAAGGTTTTGCCATAAGTTCAGACACATGTTTAAATCTTCTTCTTTAATTATGTCATTCCCTTTACTAAGGTAACTTATTGATAGGTCTTTTAATTGTCTTATTATAATTAGATACGATTTGGGAGATTCAACTCTTCTAAAATATTGTGAATCGGGATACCTAAAAAGGATATAAATCAAGTAGGGTTAAATTAATTATAAGTGGGAATTTCTTAAGGTCTATCAGCTGGTTACCAATTTTCAGATTTGGATTTTTGTGAAATGGTTGAAGAATTATCATACTTTGCAAAAGATTTAATGAGTTAAAAGATTTTGTACTGAAACTATATATGTTTTGATATGTTCCAACACGAAGTACCCTTTAAGAGTATTTTTGTTTAAAAAAGGTAATGCCTTGCAGTTAATATCCAATTCCTTGACATGTTTATGATTAAGAACCAGCCATTTGGGAACCCATTTCGAGTTACACCCATCAAAGTTAATTATTCTTAAAAGTCTATTGGTGTTTATTATTAAATAATATGTTTCGAAATTAGGTAGATCCAACCCTCCCTATTTTTGGAGCCATCAATTTATCATACGATATCCTAACTTTTCTAGGTTCCCATAGAAATCTAGCTAGTTCTGTATGAAGCTGTTTGAAGAATTTTTGGAGATTTGGACTTGTGACGCTCTAAAAATATATAGTAATCTAGGAAGTATATTCATTTTAATAATTGAAGTCTTCGCCATTATTGGTAATTTCAGATTATCCCATCTTTTCAAGTCAGATACTATCTGCTCCCAAATGACCTTAACATTATTGAGATAAAAATCTCTGTTGTCTGTTGAGAAAACCACTCCTAAGTATTTTATTTTTTCTTCTGATTTTACCTGCCCTACTAATGGTAATAGTGAAAAAGGTGTAGGTGTCTTTAATGGGAATATCTTAGTTTTTTAAATTTAATTTATAATTGGAAATTTTCGCAAATTCTTCTACTGCCTTTAATATTTTATTAGTATCCAAAACAGGTGTTGTGCAATAAATACTCAAATCATCTGCAAAAGCAGCCATTGTGATCTTCGTACCATAGATCCTTGGAGCATTATGATAGATATTTTGTTTAATGTGCAAAAATAGAGGTTCCAAATACAAATTGAATAACAAGGGAGATAAAGGACAGCCTTGACGGGTACCATTTTTAATTTGAATTCTTTGTGAAAGATTCCTGTAAATGGCTAGATTTGAAAAAGGTTGGGTATAAAATTTTTAAAGTTGAAGTGAATTCTTGTGGTATGTTAAAACATGTTAAAATGTCAAATAAATATTCTAAGTTCACTCTGTCAAATGCTTTTGTGCATCAATTATAAGTGCGTAAAGATTATGGTTTTTATGGGTGGCATGAGAAATCATTGTATGCAGTGTTAATGTATTATCTATAGTTTGTCTGCTATTTATAAAACCGGCTTGTTCATCAGATATTATAGGGTTAATTACCATTTTCAACCTGTTAGCCAAAATCGATGTCATAATTTTCATATCTATGTTTAAAAGTGAGATGGGTCTATAATTATCCGGGTTTTGTCGATCAGTATTTTCTTCGGTATGAGAATAGTTTTCGATGCATTAAAGTGTGGGTCAGTAATTTTATTGTTAATAATATAGTTAAAGACCACTGACAGTATTTTCCCCAGAATATCACTAAAAGTTTTATAAAATTCTGTAGTCAAACCATCCGGTCCTGGAGCTTTGTATGGCTTCAATTTCTTGATAACATCAGTTATTTCCTCTGAAGAAATAGGTTTAATCAGGTTCATATGAAGCTCATCATTAATCTTTGGAAATATAATTTTCTGAAGAAAATCATTATTATTCTTATTTGGATTTACATCCTGTTGTTCACCATATAGTTCTGAAAATATTAGTTCAAAAACCTTTATGATATCTTCCGTATTGGTGTATGTTTTATTGTTGAAGTATATTTCAGGGATTTGGGAAGGTGACTTCGATTGATTAATAATACGTGCTAGTGCTTTTGACGGGGTCTGTATGTGATTAGCGTATTTTTGAACTTGTAAGTTTTTGACAGCTGCTGGCACCATAGACTACTTTTGAACCATCTGAACATTAAATTAACGTGATTCCATTTGTACAACTGTGCGTGCTATTTGTGACTATCAAAAAGCAGTTTTCACATTACTTCTCTATGAGCTACTCTGATGTCAGTGGAACAGGAGGCAAGAGTGCACATTCTGCCAACAAACGGTTTGAATTTTGTTCTGGAGGTAGAATTTCTACTAGCTTAGGACGGTTTTGCACCACAGCTAAGAATTTGCAGTCTATTATGGAGCAGGATGTAGTTTACTCTTTCAAAAGAGACAATTCTAGGAATATAGTTC
This sequence comes from Protopterus annectens, assembly GCF_019279795.1. NCBI lineage: Eukaryota > Metazoa > Chordata > Ceratodontiformes > Protopteridae > Protopterus > Protopterus annectens. The sequence goes on from NC_056743.1 coordinate 1,030,430,478, forward strand.
CTGTAGGCTGCTTAATATTGTAGACTGTGGCTACTTGTTATAGAAGTTAAAGGAGATATTTATTATTTGCAAAAACATGCTATGCAGGAGTACTAAAGTTGTTTTGGAGCATGAAAGCTATTAGTTGATTATGAATGATATGCTATAGTATTTTTACAGGGGACACAGTATGGCTACTACTTTTTAATTCTCTATTGTCACTTTCTATGAAGAGAGGGATGAGTTTATTATGCTTCCAGGTGGTAAGGAAATGTCTTTTCATTAGACTCCTGTTTATTACAAATGTGAGTGAGTATGCAATACAAGAAGCAAATTGTTTTAGGTAGGATGTTGAAAAGCTTTTCTAAGTAATTGTTTGTGTTAAACTAAAGTAAAATGTTGGGTATGAGGATTGACTGAAATTATTGCAAGTAGTGTGGTCAGTCTATTATTTTTTAATTTTTCTTTCCTGCATCTGAGACAGGATATTAAACAAGTATTTCTGAGGAGTGGAGGAGCTAATGGCATACAGAGGATGGTAATGAATATCTTGCTGAAGTGAACAGGATGTCACAGGTTTAGTTACTATGCCCTAGTGTGTGTGTGTGTGTGTGTGTGTGTGTGTGTGTGTGTGTGTGTGTGTGTGTGTGTGTGTGTGATTGTATATATCTATATATATATATATATATATATATATATATATATATATATATATATATATTTTTTTTTTTTTTTTTAAACAGGATATAGTAACCTGAAGTACTACTTTAAGCATAGTGGCTATAAAGATAAGACTGCACAGGCTGCCCTGACTGATAAAGTATTTTTATTTTATTTATTTATTTATTTTACATTTGTTGATCGGGATAGTCCCACTGGATTCATGTCCATTTTCAGCAGAGGCCCGGGGAGAAAAGCTCTAAGGTAAGCAGATACAATAAAAACAATGAAAACATATTACAAATATGGTATAGACATAGAATACATAAGCAGACATGAATAGACAAGTTCAACAGGTTAGAGTTACTCCCTGGTGACAGTCAGGGGTAAGTTCAAAAGTAATCTGAATAATAGATTTTTCACATTCTTGATGAGAGTTAGCCACCCTCATTGCAGTAGCAAAGACAGTTTAGTGCCAGATGTTGTCTGAGTCTAGTTTTAAATTGGCCTAGGGAGGAGAGCAAAGCAATATCAGCTGGAAGTGAGTTCCAGGCTCTGCCTGCAGAGTTTACAAAGAGGGAATCACTGGCTGCATTGTTAATTTTGATTGTCTGAATTAGTAGTCTGTTCTAGGATCAAAGCAGTCCTGGATTGTTATAGGGGGTGATAAGATTTTTAAGTGCCGGAGTATTATCCGGATTATAAAGGATTTTATTAGCCATAATCAGTAGGTTATATTGGATTAGACTGGGTAGTTCAAGCCACCCAAGCTGGTTAAGATTGATGCAGTGGTGTGTCCTAAAAGGCAGGCCAGTGGCAAACCTGGCAATGTGATTATAACAGGTTGAGAGTTTATTAACTACAGTCTTGTTTAGTTTAGAGAGTAGGGGGGATGCATATAGAAGTGTTGAAAGTAGGTGAGAGCGAGCTATGGCAATTTTGGCTGGAGGGGTGAGGAAGGCTTTTATTCTGTAAAGTGACCCTAGTATTTTATTGATGGTTTTCATCAATTCATTTACATGGAGGTTGAATTTTAGGTTATTATCAGTAATGACACTTGGGGTCAGGCGAGTTTATTGTGCCATCATTTGCATTTATGGTAAAGGTAAAAGCAGCAGACCTTTGTGTTGGTGAAAATAACAGCATTTCAGTTTTTTTGGGATTTAGTATCAATCGACGTTCAGAGAGCCAGTTTTCTAAAGGTGGACTGGGTAGCAGACCATAAATCTGTAGGAGATCTAGCTGAGCAAATCAGGTTGGAGTCATCAGCATATTGGATACAGCTGACACTTGGGGTGACAGTATACATGTCACTAATAAAGATGTAAAAGAGTAGGGGCCTAGTATGGAGCCTTGTGGTATTCCAAGGGAGTTAGGTAGTAGTTAGAGAGCTTGTTCTGCCAAAGAACAGTCTGCTGTCTCCCATTGAGGTAGGATTTAAACCATTGAAGGGCTTTAGATTCTAGACAGAAAGTTTGCAGGGTGTAAATCAGTAGTTGGTGGTCAACCATGTCAAATGCCTTGGAAAGATCCAAGAAGAGGGCTGAGGATATGTGATTATTGTTATGGTTATTCTTTATGGTATTGGTAAAAGCTAGTAGGGCTGAAGTAGTGCTGTGGTGTGGACAGAAGCCGTGTTGGGTATCTGCCATGAAGTGATTCTGGATTTGGTGGTCATGAGTTGTCTGTGTATAGATTTTTCCATAATCTTTGCAAGAGGAGAAAGTATAGCTATTGGTCTATAACTGGAGAATTCAGTGGAGGAGCCTCCTTTATGTAGTGGGATTATGTAGGATGTTTTCCAAATGGTGGGAATTTTAGCTTCTGCTATGGTACGATTAATTAGTATTGATACTGGATAGGCAATAGCATCAGCTAATTTTTGAAGGTACTTGGCGAACAGTTGATCAGCAGTGTGGTGGGTTTTAATTTTTTGATCAAGGTACAGATAAGTGACGTGGACACTGGTTGGAAGCTGAACGAGAGTAGGTTCATAGGGATGGTTCTTTCAGGGTCAGGGGAGCTAGGAGGTAATTGGCTAGCTAGGGCTTGAATTGTCTCAGTAAAGAAACGGTTAAAACTATCTGAAACATCCTCAGGGGGTCAGAATAAAGTTATCAGAACCAGAAGTGATTTGTAGATTTATCATACAAACCATACTGACAGATTTGACAGAGACCAGATTAGGTTGGTTACTACTTACGCTGACAATGCATTTAAAATCATTTTTGGCTAATCAGCCTCTTTCAATAGCTCCTTTCAGCATTACTCAGTTTCCTACTGATAAGGCAAACAAGAAACTCTTCACCATGAATGTCTTGGGATAACAGTGCCTCCAAACCTATCTTTTATACATCAGTCTACAAGGTAAGCTCTTTAGCAAAATCAGAAGTTAACTAGTACAGGTTCAGAACACAGGAGTCTTTTCAGTTTATTAAATGCTGTATCTGCCTCCAGAGACCATTGGACTCTGACAATAGTTTTTCCCTTTGTGCGATCTGTCAAAGGGCGCTTTGCAAAAGTAGATGAAAGTGTTCTACAATATTCATCTAGTCCAAGGCATGCCTTCTCCTTTCTCTCCTTGTAGAGGGAACCAGCCAGTATTTATGGTTTCTATCATTTCTAGATGTGGTCTTACTATCCCCCTCTTCTTATTAGGTACCCTGAGTACTAAATTTCCATGATACCCAGTTTAATTTTATTAGCATTTACAATTTTGCCTGTCTTATGGATTCTAAAGCAGCCTACAAGTTAGGTAAGTGAGACTCTCATTACTCTGATTGAAATTTGTTTTTTGGATTACTAAATAAATCTGTGTTTTTACATATGTCCTGCTTTCAATGCCTTTTTGGAATGTATAGGTGTCCCATTATTGATCTCACACATACACACACTCACACTTGGACAGGTCATCAAATAAAAATGGTTTTCAACATGAATATAACATTTTCATCGTCTTTATTATTAAAGCTCATCACAAAAGCAAGAAAGCAGAGTGTGGTTTCACCTGTCAGTCTCTTTAGCACTCTACTAACATAAGTAAAAATTAGTTAAGTCTGAAATTAGCTCAGAAGACTAAAGCTCTGAGCCTTTAAAAAGCTGCTTCCTGTGCCAAGGTGCAGGGTTCATTCCTTCCACCTGTATTTACCTGTGTGTTACACTGAGCAAGCCCAAGCCACTTAACTAGACAGTGCTCTCAGGTCACCACTGAAATAAGGCAGCTGTGTCCAGTGGGCTTACCTTTGAAGAAGCAGTCATCCCTGTCATCCAGGTATTCAGCAGTATATCACAATGTAGCTTCAGTATTTTATCCAGCAGCCTCTGCTACGTGTCTGGAGATCCACATAGGTCAAATAGTAAGAGTGTGTACTAAAAGAGACCATCAAACTACAAAAGCTTTTGGCAAGAGAGGTATGTGGTATCTGCCACTGTTCCTTCACAAGACTAGTTTGTCACGTATCTTTCCTCTGTGCTTTCCTAAGTTCTCAAACAACTTATCAATTCTCAGCATGGGATAGCTATCGAAGTTTGAAATACCATTCAGTTTCCCCAAAGTAGTTGCAGAATTTGGTACTTCCATAAGGCTAAGGAACTCGTACTATTGGGCTACCCCAGTCTCTCTTTGTCTCTTCTGTCACACCTAGTTTGAACATTTTTGGACTTCTACTCTTACTTTTTTTGTGCTTCTAGTACTCGGTAAGGTATCAGTCCAACCTTTATTCCAGGGGTTGTTTCTAAATTATGTTCCATTAGTTTATTTCCCCCGATATTTCTGAAAACACTCCCTTATTTCCTAAAAATTCTCACACTTCCTACTGTGTACTTTTGACAAGGACTTTGCTACTTGTAGTTCAGGTAAATGCTCCCTGTTAACCCTGTAGAAACGTCAGCTTGTAAATTTCATGCAGAATTCCCTGCTTCTTTCCATGGCTTCACCACGTTAACGCAAATGTTTCTCTCTCACTATCCTTCTCTTTTCAGGCTGTCTAACCTCATAGTTTACTGTATTTATGTTTCCATCACTACAAACGGTCCTTGCTATTTGGCCAAAAATGTATTTTCCATGGAGGGCATTAACACTTGTACCTGATCTCTTTGTTTAAATTCTCTTAAGTTGGGAATTCATATAAAATTGTTGCTGCATTTCCACAACTTTCTGTAATGTCCTCCATTACAATGGGCATTATCAATTTAATGTAGCTTGCAAATTAACATATTGCTTTATCGTTCAGTTAAATGATGTCTCTTCCTCTTTTCAGGCTTCCTTAGCACTATCAAGCAGTCACATCAGATGACTGCTGCACAGAAGTCCAGATAAATAAACCCAGTTGAAGTTTGTGGCAACTCTCTGACTGCAGACAGTAAGAAGGGTAACAGCTGGTCCCAGTTTTTGCCATCTGCATCAGTAATGTCTTTAAGCATGTATTCAGTATTTTGTTAAAGCTCTCTACTAATCTGTCAGTCTTTGGGTGGCAGACTGTTCATAAATTCATAGGTTTACAGGTAGATATGAGGCTACTGATCTGTAAGGATCTTTAGAAGCCTAGCCCTGCTTTCCCATGAAGTTTTAGCCCTTTAATTTAAGTATGAATAAACCAGTGCCAGGTGAAAAATTTAGGTTAACCCTATCCATAAGGACAAGAACACAAAACCATGGTTGAATTTGTAGTTTCCCATCCATTTGTCCAGATTACATTTGAAAAAAGTAAAGGAAGTATTGAAGTGGAAGTGAAGACAATTCCAAAGAAGTGGTATTTTTTGTGATACATATCTATCCCTTCAACATGTTCTATTTATGTTGCAGAAGAGATTAAGCTCTAATAATCAAGTGATTATTCCACCACTGGACTTTCAGATGTGTAGCAAATCAGAGAGGATAGGGTCTGCTGAGGTTTTGTACACCAGCCAACAATTGCTCTCAATAGCCTCTGCAATATTGAGAAGTATGACAAACCTTTGAGATGGCCATTGAAGTTTTATGACATGGGTCCTTGATTTTCTTAGAGAGAAAGTGGTGTGTTTGTTCAAGTTGTAAGTGTTTGGATAGGTACATACCAAAGGGGGTGTTGTACTTAACGACTGGTCTATTAAGTGACAAATACAGTGCAATGATCACATCCTTAGACCTAGGCACCATACTCATACTAATAAGCTGCATAATGAATGATCAAAGAATAGTTTGTTGTCCACATAGGTTCCCAGATCACTGACTACAGAATCAAATTTCAATGGGCTCATTGTTGATACAATAGCTACAGGGGACTCCATTCTTGCCATAGGAGACTATTATACATTTTTTGATATTTAGTCATGGTTATGACACCAGCAATTGTTTTGTGAAATGTCCTCTTCATGGATCTTGGTGTCTTCTGGAGAGTTTATGATGGCACCAAGTTTACAGCTATCCACAGACTTGGTCAGCCACAAACCCCCTTACATTAGCTTTTACCTCCAAGAAGTAAGTGCCAAAGAGGAGTGGTCCAATGACTGAACTATGGGGTAAACCTCTAGTGGTAGGTCTTTAGAAGGAGGTAGAGCCACCTACCCTAATTTTCTGGATTCTGTTTGTAATCCAATTTGCTATCCAATGAGATACGTAGGGATAAATTTTGGGGGGACAATTTATCAACAATGCCAAATGTAGGATGGTGTCAAATGCCTTTGCAAGGTCTAGATATACAGTGTGTACTAATTTTCCCTCATTCATTACTTCAGTAAGTTTCTTGAAAAAGTCCACCAGGTTATGCAGGCAGGATCTACACTTGACAAAGCCAAACTGGTTTGATTCAAGAATTTTAGGTTACCTATGTTCTTATTTATTAATTCCATGATGATCATCTCCATAGCCTTACTGATGAGACTGGTCAAATGTATGGGTCTATAATTAATCTTGTCCATCAATGTCTCAACTTTGTGGTGTGGGATTTCTGTTGCCATCCTCCATTCATCTGGCACAAAGCCTGTTTGGAGACTGATACTGAAAAGCCTCTGTAGGGGCTTTGACAGGTCCTGTTTCAGACTGGTCAGTAAGCAGCCTGATATATTATCCAGCTATTTGACTTTAACACACTGGCTTAACTGATACAATAACCTGGACCAAAAAGGGGTGACTTGGTCAGTAAGTATCTCTTTAGGGATACCCATTGTGGAGGATAACGTTACTAGTTTCTAAGGAATAACCATTGTGCTCAGTTTGCATATATAGACACTGGTTCTGGAAATTTGGCAGCACAGTCCATTATGACTAGTATGTATCACATCCCATTGCTATATTTTACTAATGTTCCCCTTATACAAAATGGCAACATATTCAAATGGTGCTTACATGATAGGCACTAGGATCAAAGACCTTTTACATTCAGAATGGGGTACAGTTTTTTAACATTCTGGATGAAAAGAACAAAAGTTCTGTATCTCTTTCATTGTAGTGGGACAGTAAAATCTATCTAATACCCTGTCTAAGTTTTGCCCAAGACCCTAAGTATCCTTCTAAGACTTGACTGTAAGCTATCTTCATTACTAGTGGCTTACACATTTTTATGGCACTAATAAGCAATGCAAAACTTCTTGCTTTTCATTACTTATTCTGTAGAGGAGTTCACCTTTTAACTCAAAATAGTGGCAAGAAGCAATGGAAATGTCCTGTTCACTGCCTTCCCTTACAACCTTATTTGTATTCTCCTGTACTGTACTTGAAATAAAATCTTTCCATTGTGCTTTTTAAATTCATTTGGCCTACTTGTAAGTTCACCATATCAGCATTATTTTCTTATTATTATTATTTTCTTCAGTAACCTTCCATGAGGTGGAAGGCAGCGTTTCTTCTGCTAAAATTACTGGCCCTGTATGTTCTTTTTTGACTTTGCCTACAATTCTGAACAAAATTCACCTTCTGCTTTACCTTCTTGGCTATCAGCACAGGCCTTCTGAGTGCTCTCTTTTCTCTTAGGTTGCTCTACCCTACCTTAGTTTGAGTGTATACCACCCACCCATTTCTTTGCCTCACTTAAGTTGCTGACTCACTGCAAAGGTCATCTCATATAAATGTATCCTCAGTTTTACTTTTTTCTTGGTAAAATTCCTGCTCCTTAACAGTCCACCTTCAACAATATTCTCTGCTTTAAAAAAGCAGACGCAGGCACAGAACTCTGCATTCTCCTGCTTATCTCACTTTCTTTGTTCTCGATGTCCTCCCTTGAGTGACTTTCTTTTTTCTATGTTTGTCTCAGTTTCTGTGCTAACCATTTTTGTAAGCCCATTGCCGACTTCTGTTTTGTACTGATCTTTACTTCAGAATTTTCTATGGGGTCAACTTCAGTTCCTATACTAATGTACAGTGTTCAGTTTCTGTTACTCTATCACTGTAGCATAATTCTGACAATAGATAGGATACTTTTTACTGTGTAACCACAGCCAAATGATGGCTCCTTTTGTAGTTTTTACACCAACTCCCTTCTCCTGGTTTTGATTCTGAATATTTTTCTAAGTCTCACTTGCTTGCCCTCCCACCACCACCATTCTTATGGTTATATCACCTTGATACACTTTCTATAGATTTCCCCTTCTCCCTCATTTTCCATAGTTCTTTACAATCTAAAACAATGAGTAAAAAGGTCACACAGAAAAAACACTTGTTTAAAAAACACAAAAAGAAAATTTTAGAAAAGCTAGACTTTCCACTGTGTGATACCTTAAACCTCTTGTATTAAAGGCAACATAGGTTATATGCAAATCACTCTTTAAGGATATCAGGTGTTTCAGCTGAATGGAATTCTGAATAGAAGATGAAATATTATGACTTGAGATGTCGGATAGATGACAAATATAATGACATTTTAAATAGAAAATATAAAAAATTGGATAGGTACATCAGAGAATATCGAGAAGGGAAACATTACCCACCTCCTAAGTCTTACAATACTTTTTCCCACTCTGGAGGTTACTAATAGTATTATTCATGAGTCTCATCAATACAATTCTGATATCAATGCATAATTTGGCAATTATCAAGGGGGACATGGTCTTAACGAACATCTTCAAACAGATCCCCCTGTTGATTTAACTCCCCCACACAGTTCCAAGAGACTCAAAAACAAAAACAAACCCAACCATTTTACAGGGACACATATCATCAGAAAGGAGGGGGCTACAGGGGGTATGTCAGACAGTAAGGGAGGACTCTGACTCTCTGTCTTTAATACATGACCAAAATAAATTATTTTCACATTTTCAGCTATAGTAGCTTGGAAATCACTCATGATTATTTCAATTTGTTTATGAAAGGTTTTAAATTCATTACTAGAAAGAAAAGTAACCTCAGTCAGATTATCTTGGATGTTAAGATGATGGTTAGGAAATTGAATCTAGAGAACTTGTTTGGGAGGGGGTCCTTTAGTCAACACGGCTGCGCCTAAGAAGTCCAGCACTTTCAACCCTCCTTTATACCCACAGTTGAAGAATTTTGAGTTGGCCTTGGAAAAAGAGATCAGAAAATGTTATCCTGTTAACAAATCATATATAATTTAATTCCTGGTAAGAATCAACTATTGAATGATTTACGTGCCAACCCTTCCATAAAAGTTATGGAACCTGATAAGGGAGGGGGCATTGTGCTTATGGACAAGATTCTTTATGAAGCTAAAATGTTGTCAATTTTGCAGGATGATACCAGATACAGTAGTGTTTCAATCAATGAGATTAACATAGCCAACAGGAAAATTGATTTTATTTATTTATTTATTTTATTTATTTATTTTACATTTGTTTACCGGGAAAAGTCCGTCTGGACACAGGTCCATTTTCAGCAGAGGCCCGGGGAGAAAAGCTCCACAATACAATACAGTACATGAGAGAAGAGAAAAAAAATAGGGCATACTTATAGCAAACATGCACAATGTTAGAGATTAACAATTCTTATAGTAGACAATCATTGTGGTACATAATAACTTAAAACAGCATTTGTATTATTTTTACAGATATAAGTTTTGTCAAGTAAATATCAACGGGTTCACAAGCTTTCAGGGGAACTGTTTATACTTTAGCTATACACAGAAACATTCTATTAGTTTGGGTTAGCCTGATGAGTGACATGAACATAGCCAGTCACTTAAATAGTGGGTTTTCAGGAGTTTTTTGAAATGAATAAAGGATGTAGTAGAAGTTATTTGGCTTGGTAGTCTGTTTCAGGTTTTAGCAATGATGCTGGCAAAGAGATTTACCAGCATCATTTCTATGCTGGATGACAGTTATGAGGTTCTGGTTACTAGAGTTATTTGATCAGGGGGCCATTGATTTTGAGACATACTCATATCTGGAAAACAACAAGCCTAAGGCATCTTCAATTTTCGCAATATATTGTGTTCTTGATATTAAAGTAGTAATTCTACACCACTGACACCCTTCATTTGTGTCTGATACTGTGGTTCTTTGTGGTTGCTCAGGACACAAACTCCGTTTTTTTTTTTTTGGTACCTTATGAACCTAAAGGAACTCATGCTCCAGAATCGAGCAGTGCTTCAGCCTTCTTTCCTTCTTTCTAAAAATACAATACATTTTACTAACTTGATTTTAACACAGTGATATAAGACTGACTTCAGTTAACCTAGATGTTGGAAAAGCCTAGTTTAATGCATGAGTTTCAATTTTCATAATAACATTTTCTTTAGCGGTGCAGAACTTAGCAATGTGATCCCTTTTCCCTCATATTTGTAACAAATTAATGTATTACTTGCCCATATTTTTGTTTTGCACAACATACAATCTTACTGCAGTTTTAGAACTGCTAGAAGGCAGTTCATTTCTAGACATACATGAGTAACTAATAAGCTAAATAAAACTATTTTAATAAAATAAAATTAATAAAACTAATAAACTAAGATCACCCCGTGGATCACGTCAGTCGCCCTGCTAGACAGGGGTCCAGGGATGTAAATACTGTGGTAAGAAATAGCCAGGGAATTGTTATGGCTAGGCTTGTATAGGCCCTAGGGTCAATAGCCTAGTACCAACCTATGAACCTAAGCATTCTACCAAAGCTACTAGCTGATCAGATTCATTGGGATCACTTTGCCTAGTATTATATGAACACAGATAGTGCAATCTCTTTTACACCTGTTTACTTCTAAAATTTCCAACATTTTGTTTTGCTTCTGCTATGTGATTCAAGCCAGAACTTTAAAATATGCTGTAAGCCTTGCGTCATTGCTGGCCTATTTATTTACATTAAACATTCTTTTATAAAATTTTAATGCTTCTACCTCTGAGTAATAACAGCCCTAGATAATAGTTCTTTCAAAAGTTTATCTTACACAATGCATTCAGCTTCATTCATTTCCACTTACATTTTCAATGCCTCTTTTCTAAGCTGAGATGACAGAATTGTTGTCCATTCTACTAAACTTCAGTTCTCTGCATTGACATAGCATCGAAATCTCACTAAATAAGTTTCCAGATCATCTTCTTGGGCTAGTTTCTTCAAAGGCAATACAGTCTTGGATTTGACAGCCACAGTGGACTGCATTAATCATCTGTTGTTACAGCGCTATCTCCCTCTGGTCACTTCCCACCTGCAACTACACAGTTTTCCCCAGTAATTCCTATACTGCTGTGGGCACCAATTAACCACATTAGGAAAACAACACTCACAGTATGCTGGAGAATTTGTAACCCCAAATAAGGTTTGCATTTAGCAACAGAGGTTTATCAACAAACTAAAAATTGACATATCTCTGCCCAACTGCTCATATTCTCCACTAGTTTAAGTTCCAAAAAAGACATATAAAAATGCAGATTTATTCAGTAATTCACAGGCCGACGTGGCTTTGTGGTTTTGGTTTCAAAAGTAAGCAATCAGTACCTTTATAAATGTCTCAAAACAGTTTTCAGATAGTCCTACCAGAATGCAGGCTGTCATATAACACAAGGAGATTCCAAGTGTGCAGGCCTCTCCTGGGTCAACTTTCTTCTCTAAAAACACACTTGCTTCCACAACGTATACTTTACAGGTTACATCATATGGGTTAGCTCTTCCGCTCCATGATTCCTGGCCTTCCTTCAAATACAGATCTTGATTCAGGTGATTCTCTATGAGAGCAACTTATTTCCTGAGTTTATCCCTCCAGGCTCCTTGCTTCCAGAATACTTACCACCATGATTTATTTAACTGTCATGAGAAAACATTCACACTCTGTATTGCAGTATACATTCCAAGTATACATTTAAAGATGCATACACATTTTTCATAACCAACATGTTACAATACATGAATATACATACATACACACACACACACACACACACACACACACACACACACACACACACACACACACACACACACACACACACACACACACACACACATATCTGTATATATTTATATGGGTCCTGGAAAGTTTGTGAACTGGTACTTTGGTTGACATCTGTTTAACTGATACAATTTGGTCAACTAAACAGATGGTCGACAAGTGTGGAGAGATCAACAATCCCTAGATAGGGGACTATACCCTTTTTCCCCAGGGACTGTGCAGTCTTGGAGTTAGAATACATAATTAGCAGGGGATGTGGGAGGGGCGCAGCCCCCTACATTAGTGTGTGTGTGTGTGTGTGTGTGTGTGTGTGTGTGTGTGTGTGTGTGTGTGTGTGTGTGTGTGTGTGTGTGTATGTAGGTATAGGTGTGTGCAGTTTGTCTAGACATAGATAATGATACTACGTTTTGCAGAATTAAAAGTAGTGCAACTGTGCTGCTCTGCTCTTAGTGTTCTTTAATTCAATGTGTTTTATATAGCTGAAGACAGCTACATAGCAGCATTAGCACAAGCATTTCTGTTAATTTGCTTTATTTTATCAAAATATTTAGAGGGCTCCAAAAAGTTATTTCAAAATGGCACAGTAAAAGATATAAAAATATAATTTCTTGCCATTTTATACTTTGATATGGCTGTATATTGATTTTAGAATTATTTGTAGCTTAGAACTATACTGTGGTTTTGTGTTGAAAATATTCTAGTTTGCAATCTATTAGTATACAATGACAAATTTTGAATAAAATACTCTACCTCATAGATAAATCATAGTCAAACTGTTCTGAAGGGCCATTTTAAGCCTACAGAAAACATGAGGTCAGAATCAAACCTTGCACCTTGTGTCTTCTTGGAGTTCATGTAGGACGCAGCCCGGGACACCGTCTGGTCCCATTGATGCTGTGTTTTTTGCTTTGGAGAGGGCAGCTCTTACCTGAGCATCTGAGATGTCAGGGGGGCAGCACTCTGCTGGGATAAATATTTGCCCTTTTGGTGGGGAGGGGGGGGGAGTTTGTGCTGAACCTGTCAGCTAGGATGTTGGCAATGTCTGTGGGTTCGGTGTATTTTTTGTCATTTTGGACTAATTCTGAGCATATCTGGGAATTCCCACCCAGGTTCCTAACATAACTAAAGAAAGCGTTGTGATTATCCTTAGTGTCCTGTGCGTGGGGGGGGGGGGTTGAAAATGGTAAACGTGTTCATACTTTACAAGATAACAGTTCTGTCCTGGGGGGGGGGCTTGAAAATGGTAAATGTGTACATACTTTACAAGATAAAATATTTTCTGACTTTTTTCTAAATGTTACAGAACTCTTTCATAGTACATTTAAGTTATCTTAATATATAAACTATTATAAATAACCAACATTTAAAGCTTAACATTTCAATACGGTGACGCAGCTTATGTAAATTTATCAGAAGAGGTGACAACTGCCTTTAAACCCTGACTGATCTAATTGCTTTGTTTTGCTATGAAGGTGGAGTGTTAAGTTATCCTCCTCTCTACAATAAAAACAATGGAAAACAGTTCCACAGCTTTCTTTCTTTTTTTATAGCAGCTGCTGTGCACCTAGCATTAGCAGGATTAATTGTTCATCTAAGAGTGACAACAATAACTGGCAGGGTAAACTACAGATTTCTTTGTGTCTATAGTATGTTATGCAGACAGAGACAAATTCCTCTGCAAAGTATGTGAGAAGTTACGCTTAAAAACAAAAGTAGGTGGTCTTTCCCTTCCTTTTATTCCAAGGCAAGGAAATTAAAGTTTTATAATGTATAAGCAGGTTTCTAGTACCTACACAGTAATGGAATGATATTGCAGGAAGAAAAGCATCCTAAGAATTTACTTAAAAACTGTAGGAGATGACAGAGTTTTCCTTTAAAGTACCTGCAGTAGTCTCTACAGCTTAAGTATGTTTGGGATAAGTACCACTAGAGTTCCTTATTTGAAAATGAAGATGCCTAAAACCAGTTATAAACAGGGAATATATTTTCAATCAGACATTTGCAGTAAAGAACAGGCCACTCACTGGCACTAACCAATGTACTCTGAAATGCTTTTCAAACTATACTAAATTAGGACACAAATACTTATTGGAAATCTTCCAGAAAATTAACTCTGATCTGTAGCACTTTGTACTGTTCCTAGATGCTTGATAAATATCACAACTTTCTATAAATGTTCCTGTAGATTATTCTCTGAAATGAGATTGTTTTAAAGTATCTATAAACGCAGATTACAGCTCAGTCTACAGTAAGCTATCATGTTTTTATAACTTACTTGACAACAGTTCAGCAGTCTTACCTTTGTCTGAAAGCTGAATAAAGTGACGGCCAAGCACACCAAAGCTGTGATACCAAGGCAAAGAACTACTGATTTTGTTTCAAAATAGCTGAAAAAGAAAACCACTTTTAGAGAATACATTATTTTGCATTATATTTTGATAAATTAAAATAAGCTGTAATGGTTACTCTATAGACTAAAGCAATATCTTACATTTCAGAGTTATTCTATAAGTACTGTATACATAATAAAAAGCTTTATAAGATAGTAATGAACTATTTGTAGATAAATCAACATAAAATTGAGTCAATGAACCAAGAATAATAGTAAGACAGCTTGAAATGTAGATTGTACTGAAACAAATTTCAAGTCTATGGAAAACACAAAACAATAATGTAGGAATATATACTTCACATACTCTCTTCTATGAAAATATTTGCCTGCACGAATCAACATTATGTAGAACTGATGTGTTAGTTATGGAATCACCACTGCAAGTTTTGGAATAATGGAGGTGTTTGCTGGGAATTCCAGTAGACTGTAACATAGTCTGTCAGATCACAGTATGGGGTATATGTGAATAGGGAAAAGTTTCATGTCTCCTTCCTACAAACTACCATAAGACAGATTATTTTTGTACCAGTATTTCACCTAGAAAAATGTAATGTAACTTATATACTAGGCCCCAAAGTGCCATCTCTCTACAATGTTTACCTTTTGAAATCAGTAATACAGGACTAATATGGTTGAGATTGACTTCAACACAAGACAACAAATTAATGCACTTCAGCTAGGGTATCACACAAGTCTGTTGGTTCATACCCAGGACATACTTCATTTGCTGTCCAGGTGCTTATGTTGACTAAACATTTAGTATTCTCCAAGAATATTCCAAACAGTGCATGAAGCACTTCATCTTAAATTTATAATACTTATCACAAAATCAGTATGGGTATTATGTTATAAATTCTGAGAGTAAAATGAGCTGAGCATCACAGTTCAAAAATTCCTGCATCATGTTTGTGAAATTTGCAAAGTCTCTCCCTTTGGTGACAAGACAAAGGTGTGCAAACATAACAAAATTCACTGCATGACTGATAAACATAAAAGGAAGATGCAAGAAACCAACAGAAGCTACAACACAAGCATACAAAGCAAAAGTATTTATTTGGAAGCTTCTTACTCACTGAATTTTGTTAGATTTGTTGTTATTCTAAAATGTATTTCCAAACTTCTCACACAACACAGTGTGACATTATCAGAAGACAAGCATTGTAGTGCTTTTTTCTATTTGCATTATAAAAATTTGAAAATGGTGAAATATAAAGACAGAAAAAAGTCACATGCTATATCAGATACCTTACAGCTACACTTGTGCATAATGAACATGCATGTTTTTCTGTTCCGTTACTTAATGTCAAAGACATTCATTGACTGATTGATGGATTTATTCATTCTTTCAATTTTCCTAACTGCTTATTCTGGTAAAGGTCACTGTGGTAGCAAATAGCAATCTGAGCAGGGCAGGTCACACTGCCATATGTATAGCAACAGCCCGTCTCATGTTGCAGGTCCTAAGCATTCCATGGCAAGCTGAGAATCAGTATTTCTCTTTAAAATGCCCAGGGTCTACACCATGGCCCCTTCCCAGTAGTGCATGCCTGCTGCACTTCCCACAGGAGGCACTGGGAAGCAACTCTTCTCAGTAGTGCATGCCTGGTCCACTTCCCACAGGAAATACAGGAAAGCAACTTCACTAGATGTCCAAACATTAGCTGTCTCCTTAAAACCTGAAAAAGGAGTGGAGTTACTCTAATGTTATTGCTTTTCACACCAAAATCTGCAGCCTATACAAAAAAAAAATCTCCATTGACTCATCAAACACAACTTCTATTAAACGTGTGTACAGAGCTACATAGTGTCACTATATAGTGTCATAGATAAACACCGACATTTTACATTTATCTGAAATAAAAGGCAAACTGAAAAACAAGGTGGATTAATATAACAATAAAAAAGGCATTCTCCTGCTGCCTTCCTAGATAATTTGAGTCATATTATTCAGGTTTCTGTATGCCTCCTCTATAACTGTTGTTTATAGTATTTCTTTCATTTTATTTCCTGTATATTTCTATATATAATCTGTATATTTAATACTGATATTTTGTTTTATCGTCAACCTGTAGATTACTGTCCTGATGTTTATGGTACCTGAAATACTGGGAATGGGATGTTTCAGTTATGCAAATGTATATGCAGCTGCTGTTTTGCTGCAACATTAATTAAACTGCCTTAATGGCATTTAGTGATTCTGAAGTTTATTCACCAAAAAGCTGTAGTGCAAAGTGCATCAGACTGACCATATAGGTATACAACAAAAATATCAGACTTTTCTTCATATTACATGTGACCTTAGAGTTAATAATAGAGAGGATTATGAGTGACCCTCTGATCATAACCAAGTTATTATGAGTCGATAAAGAGATATCGAGGAATTCACCTTGTAAGAAAAGCAAAGCAAAGCTTGAGATGTGACTTCTGACAAACCTGTCATGATTTCACAATTTTAGCACACTAAAACCATTTAAGGAAAAAATTAAAACCCACAGACTAGAAGAAGGGTTGTTACCACATATTGTCAATACACCCCTAATAGTTGACCCAGTTGTTTGAGATCTGGGAACTTATGTGCACTGTGACCTAACTTTTGACCAACATGTGTCCATTGTTGTAAGAAAGTCCTTATATATTGCACAGATTATAAACAAAGAGGATTTTGTCTAGATCTAGGGAAGTCATTGTCTCCCTTATTAGGCCAGTCATTGAATATAATACCCTTTTTAGCATGCATCTGTCCAGCCATATGCAACAACTGGAATGCCCACAGAGATACTTTACTAAAAGGATACAAGACCTAAACAACACATCCTACACTGAGTAAAGCAAAGCCATGTCACTGTATGCAGTATCCTACAAACTGCTATGAGGTGACCTGTGCCTGGCATACAAGGCACAAAAAGGGAAATTGGCCACGTTTAAAATGGCCCAAAAGGGCAGCTAACCTAGTTCTTACCTATGAGCTTATGAAGATCCTCCTGGACCACTAACCTTCTCCCTCTGTCATAAACAGTAAACTCAGAAATCTAGTAAAACTGCATTATTGGCTTTGCTTATACCCATGATCTCGTCCCTACAGTCACCACCCAAAGCTTGTGAAAGCTAGAATGTAGAACACAGTAAACTAAGCCATTTGTCCAGCAGCTTAGCTCTCATTTCAGAACCACAGTCTAGTATGATGCTTGTAGTACTGCAACTTCTGTATCCATCTTCTGCTCAATCTCCACATTTTCTCTTCCCTTATTTGTAAAGAAGATCCTAAAATACATAAACTCATACATTTCAGGCACAGTCTCTCCCACCCACTAGAACTATGACATCTGATTTGAAGCTGCTGATATTCATCTCTTCTACTGCAGACTCATCATTGAATTGCACAAGTATACAACAGGGAGTGCACTCACCTGAGGCCAACAAGGTATTATTTGCAAAGAATAAAGATGCCACCCACATGTCCCCACACTCTATATGCATCTGACCTTGTCTTTACCTTGATACCCTGAGTATGAAAGTCACAAACAGGAGTCTTAACATCTACTGCAAACGTCAAAAATGCTTGCATAACAAACACACATGGATTATGTGGAACACAGCAGTGGCCCTGCGATCCTGTACTGCTTTTGCACTTCTCACATGCCATTCCAGGGTATGCTCACAGCTGCATCCTCCAGGTCCACATAAACACATATGTACAAATCTATTTTCCCCCAAGTTGGTTTCCGGACATTAGAATGCCGTAATATCATCATTTAATGTCAATATGACATGCAAAATCCAAAACAGGACATAATGCATAACAACTATGTGCTTGTGAAATTATTACAAAACCTACTAAAGGCCATGAAATTATTTTCAGGCAAGATATTATCCAAGTATATATGTCTTTATGTTTAAACATGATTTTACCATGGCAACCAATTTTTTTGATTTCATAGGTTCTAAATATAGTGACCTGGTAAAAAAGGATTTATACTATGATTTGTACTATGATACTGCCTCAGCAAAGATAATAGCAGCATGTTTTAATTAATATTTAGTAAAAATAAATTCTGAGCTGTACTTCAGCAAGTTTGCCAACTGTTACTGTAAACTTAAGACATTAGATACATATGGATATGTCTAGATTATAGGCTAAAACAAAGATAAATTTGCTTTCAGTATTTTTACTGAACTACAGATCTATATTTTGTGCCTTTTTTATTTTATAAAAAAATTTGCCTGAAAAGAACTACATTAATTTCATTGGCCAGCAAATAATAACAATACCTTGTGATAAATCCAAGCATGCATGCAGTACTGAAAGTCTTTTTCAAGAAAATAAAATGACCAAACAGAGAATGGAAAGCACAAAGAAAAAGAGAAAAAAAAGATTAATAAATATCGATATTGGGTTTGGTTAGCTTCTGATACCTTGACAGCATCCCAGTCATGTAGGATAATGCCAGAGTCTGTAAAACAAATAACAAATTTTAATCAGTAGTGTCACATTCATTCATTCATTCATTTATATACTTTTATACTAATCATATAAACTCATATCAGAACTAGGTTCTGCACTCCTGTTTTCAGAAGTTACTACACAGTGGTGCTTATAGCTAATATGAAAATTAATAATACAATGAAACACTGATGGTTGTCATCATTATTTCAATATTTAATAATTTACCTGTCTAACACATTTTTCAAAGAATGTAACACATTTTTCAAAGAACTGGTTGAAAACGTTTTTTTGCGAAGCAATAGAAAGAACAGCTGCTGTTTATATCCATGACAAAACTAAAGTTTACCAGTATAAACAATTCTATTGCCTTTGAAATGTAAACAAAAGTTTTGCATTTTCAAAAAATTCAGTCTCTCTATTCTTTATAATGGAGACAGCTTGCTGGCACTGTAATCTTTCTTCAGGCAAAAATAACATTATGACTTCAAAGTAACAGTTGCAAGCAGACACAGTATTTTGAATTTCATATTTACAGCCAAGTGAACAGCTGCATTTTCTCTAAACATATGAGCAGCTCTGCCTGTTATTTTAAGTTTTCCTTTCATGCTGAACAACAACCATTTGGTAGCCCTCACCACCATTTCACCAACAACATGCCAGTTTATTGGGGCTTCATGAATGGGTGTGCCTTCGTTGAAGGTTGGACGTCGAGCTGGCAACTCAGCTCCATAAAAATATACTGCCAATCATTAGTGGACCGGAGTTCCACTATGGCGACCCCTAACCGGAAAAAGCCGAAAAGACAAACAAACATTTCTTCCTACTCTTAGCAGTGCTAGGAGGCTTAGATAGCGATACAAGAAAAAGATATTGCATTCAACAATTAGTTAAGTAGCTGGTGTCATTTGTCATTCAGGGAGGGGGGTGTATATTTCCTTGGAACATGATGATCAACAATCCTACTTGTTTGTAAAGGATGGCCTTCACCTCTCTCTAAGGGTCTTCCTTATACTGGTCAAATACTTGGCTGACCCCATGTCTTTTACAGGCACAGTTCATTTAATAAACATACCAGCCTAACTAACAAACCAAATCATAAACTGGACAACATCAAGGTGACCCATTTCAAAGCCAAGAGTCTTAAACTGTCTGGAATGAGTCTATATTTGAGTAGTCACTAAGGCATGGGTGAAGTGTAATAACAGCACCCCATTCATACTGAAGTGCTGTGACTATCAAGTATTCAAGCCCACTGCAAATGGCAGAGGTGTCTCTGTGTTCATCAAGGATTTTATTCCCTCCAAAGTAATACCCCATGCCCTGCTCCCCCCAAATCAGTAGCTCACTGCACTTCAGCTTACACTTGGTAAGTCAGAATTTCAACTTATAATTTATCACCAGTCTCCTTCTATGACCCCATAGGATCGTGAAAACTTCCTAACCTTCCTTGAAATTATCTCCATAAGGGATGGTTCTTTAAGCTTAAATGTCTTCAACTACCCCTCCACAGAATGGGGTACCTCTACTTGTCTAATCTTGGGTATGCACCACATTTCTTAGATTGGGTTAAAGAGAATCCCCTGGATCAAATGTCCTAACCCCCATCAAGGTGATACTATACTAGACCTACTTCCCATCAACTTGGCCCCGACACATTCCCTGCCACTGGTGGGCTCCTCATTAGTTAAGTCAGATGTCCCCCTGTTTAACTTTACCATGAGAACATCCTCCCCAGCACCACCCTCTTTAGAGTCTTCAAATAAACCAACCCGTTACAATTTCACCCACAATAACCCCACAGTGGATACAGGATACAAATTCACCTGTGCCAAGGATCTTTATGCTCTTTTACAAAAATGGTTTGACAGAGCAGTCCTCACTGGAATCAAATACAGGGGCAAATTCAACAACAAACACTTGATGGTCAGTGGATATTAAACAAATTATACAACAGAAGGAATAAACTGCTTAGATTACCTAGTAAGGTTAGCGCTCATCTCAAAGAGAATTTAAATTGCCTTACTGACAAACTGAAGGCAGCTATAAAGACCAGAAAAGTACTCCACGAACACAGGCTACCATCTGAGGCTACTTTGCAAAACTAAGGAATAAATCACTGCTCCAAACATAGTGGTGATGACTTCTCTCATCACAATCCTAAAGACATTCGAAACATGCTAGCAAATAAAAATCTTAAAAAACACAGTAGTCGAAGAGAGAATAAGGAATGGTACTTTCAAAAGGGACCAAATAGAGACAATATAAGTACTAGTCTGACACAGCTGCAGGTAAAATCCATAAAACATTAATAAAAATAAGAAATAAAAAAGTAAGTGCTTTCACGGTGTATTCCTACCGCTTCTTCAGACTGAATACTAAAGAACAACAGAGTCATTTAAATAGCACATCAATTAAGCATACAATGGTTAAAGAGCCAGTACATAAAACACAAACCTATATACCCGTGTCAATGTTTCAAGGGTCTGGCATTCAAAAAAGTTTTAAGAGAGACTACCTCATTTAAACCAGGTGCTTTATCAGCATTTAAAGATAGACTCCACTTCTGTTCAGTGGATTCAGTTCGGTTCCTAATGTCCCCCTGTCTTAAACTCTCTGAAATGATCTCAAGCACTAAGAATCTAAACTAATGATCCATCCCATAATTAATGGCGTGCTTAGCCAGGGCATTAGTTTCTTTCCTGTTTTTGATGTCTCACTGATGTTCTAAAATTCTATCTTTTAGCTGTATATTGCTCATCCCAACATAAAAAGCATGACATTTAATACAATAACTAAAGTAAACTATATTAGATATCTTGCAATCAGCATAAACATTTGTCTTCAGTTTAAAATTCATATCAGGATGTACATATTTGCAACCCATATGAATGAACTTACATGCTGTGCAATTCCTACACTGAAAAGTTACTTTCCTATCTGATAGCTTCTCCTTATTACAGAGAGGGGTATTATAGCATGAGTCTTTTCAGTGACTTGTTATTAAAAGAAAAATGTGGAACTGTGTCTATAACCTCTTTTAGTTCATCCATGGTGCCAAGTATAGCCCAATTCCTCTTAATAATATCACAAACACCCTGTACATCTGAAGAATATGTTAGAGGAAATCTAATCACATCTTGTCTATCTTTAACCTCAGCGGTTTTGGTAATAGCTCTATCTGCATAATAGGGTCTACAGTTACCCTCTCTCTCTTTAAAGGCTTCTTTAATACACTCATTGAGATCTGGTTCTTTATACCCTCTGTTAAGAAACTCCATTTTTAGGGACTCTAATGCTGCTACCAGTAGTTCTTCATCATTATGAATCCTCATAGTTCTATATACTGATGATAAACCATGTCAGACTAATAAGAACCAGCTCTATGAATAGGTCACTAAGGAGGTAATGGACATGATCTGAATGATCTTCAGAAAAGCATATGACTCAATTAGTCCACCACAGACTGCCAACAAATAGTTAAGGGATATGCATGTGTGTAGTACACTGTGTGGGAGAATGACTGATTACATGACAAGCAGTAGAAGGTGGCATTTAATGGGGTGCTGTCAAGGGAAAGGGCACCTGTAATGTTACACAGAAATCAGATCAATGTCACACAGAGATCAGGCCTGGTTCCAGCCTCACTTAACGTCTTTGTTTCTTGCATTATATAGGCCATGGAAAATCAGGTGAATTTCTTCTGAAAACACACAGGTGGTAGGGTTGTTATCAGTATGTGAGGGGTGGGAGGAAACCTAAGAGTGACTGGAAATGGGTGGAGGCATGGTATAGTTAATGGAATTTTGCTTCAATCCTTCCAAGTATTTGGATGTACACCCAGGGAATTATAACCCTGGTGCAGGATATGCACTTAAAGGAATCAATTAAAAAAGTACATAGCCAAAAAAGAACTCAGAGTGTTATTATTATTATGGAAAGTTTAACCCCTCTGTACAGACTGAGACACTGAGATGGCAGTGGTAAAAGCAAAGCATATGCTGGGGTATATAAATGTATACACACACACACACACACACACACACACACACACACACACACACACACACACACACACACACACACACACACACACACGCACACACGCACACACACGCACATCCACACATACACACATACGCACACAGAAATCTAGGAAAGGTGATAATACTGCTAAAGCTGCAGTACCATGTGCAATTCTGGAGAATTTATAAAGAAAGGGAAGTATTGATGCTGAAAAGAGTACATAGGAGGCCAGCTATGATAATGAGAATAGAGGGTGTAACATGTAAAGAAGTTAATGGAGCTATACTGCCTTCTAGTGGAAAGGAGTGGAAAATAGGACAGACATGGCACGTGGTATGTGCCTCACAAAGGGCTAAACTGAAAGAAAGATTTAAGTGAATCAGACCAGAATGGAAGGACAGGATATAAATAATAAGGAACATGACCGGCAGATCAAAGGGACATAATATAGATATCAGAAGTCAATTTTTATGGAGACTGTGGTGCATAGGCGGTATGAGCTGCCAAAATGGTTGAAGGAGGCCAAGGTAGGGGAGGAGGTTAAAACAGCCAGAGATTCCTAGAGAGAAAGCATGGAAGGAAGTAGGTGTCTATTTAGCTGCAATTCTCAAGCAAACAAGACAGGTCTACTGTTTCTTCTGCTAGCTTATTTTTTATGTTGTTATATGCTATAATATGTTATGCAGTGTTATGTTCTGGGATCTACAATGCAACAAGTAAACCATACTCAAGATCAAAATATTGTAACTTAAATATTTAAACTTCATTATAATGCAAAGAGATAATGTCGCTATCAAGAACATCACAAAATACCCATAAACTACTACTTTTACAGTTCCTGCACCCCTCTGCATACTCCAAAATAGAGGCATTGTCCCCATAACTACAATCTTTAAATATACTAACTGCAAGGTCACATAAGCTCAGAGAAAAAGAAAGAGTTACAGTCACCGTTTCTCATTATCCTAATCCTCTTGATCTCAGAGGTAGTTTTAAAAAGCACTTACACCAAAACAACAGCCAACGCACTGAAGCATCGATAGTGTGGCACTTCGTTTAAAGAGACTTGAGGTGTCAACAAACTAGTATGTGACAAAACACAGCCTTCATGATATGTTATGTAATATAATACAAATGAATGTCAATATGTTATGAATGCTGTGTCATATATAAGATTCATAGAACAGAAAGGGATTACTGTACAATTTCTGTAGCTCAAAGGGCCTCATTTCAGCTTCTCATTGTTCCCTCAGTACTTGCTATATCACACTGCCTACAAAGAAGCACAGCACAGATGCAGAATGGCAGGTGAAACGTCTCTTTCTAATATATGACTATTTTATAAAACTGACTGAGTCTTTCGGCTTTTCCCGGTTAGGGGTCGCCACAGCGGAACTCCGGTCCGCTAATGATTGGCAGTAGATTTTTACGTGCCGAGTTGCCAGCCCTGACGCACAACCTTCAACAAAGGCACGCCCATTCATGCATGTCACCACACAGAAGACGCTCTAGCTGAGAATCGAACAGGACAACGTCTTACTGTGAGGCGACAACGCTACTAAATGTTAAAATCTGACGTGCAAGAAAAGGGTGTGCATTTCATACAATATCCTACCATGCAGGCAACAGAAGAAACAGAAAACAATAACACA
The DNA here is from genome assembly GCF_019279795.1 of Protopterus annectens. Classification (NCBI taxonomy): domain Eukaryota; kingdom Metazoa; phylum Chordata; order Ceratodontiformes; family Protopteridae; genus Protopterus; species Protopterus annectens. The sequence goes on from NC_056743.1 coordinate 1,030,454,934, forward strand.
TTGTATTCATTTAATCAGGCAGCTGGAATAATGCAATAAAATACAGATACTTACAAAGATAGTGAGGAAGATGAAGTTCCATGGGAAGTACCTCCTGCAAATAAAAAGAAATGTATTACTTTCACCATTAGCAGCTGTGGACAGTCCATTTCCTTAAAGACAGGACTCATTTCATCAAGTGGCAAACTTTTAAGGACCAATTAATATTTAAAGGACAATCATACCCCAAAAGTAAAAAAAGTACAGTAAAACGTCAGGTTTTAACCATAACAGCAGATCCAGCCACTATATTCCTTAAAAGTACCTGAAATTGCAACCTTGTTTATTCCAAAACTAAAGCAGTCTACCAGGGCCGGTGTTAGCATTTTGGGGGGCCCCAGCAGATGTTAAGCTGGGGGCCCCCTAGGCACTTCCAGTCTATGTATCACCCTGTCACTGCCACCCTTCCTAAGCAACCTTTTAGTTCATACTGCAAACTTTTAGAAGTAGTATGCACTGACTGATGTTTAGCTACAATGTTCTTACATTACAAGACTTGTGTACTACACTGTGTTGGCTTATCGCACAAAAAGGGACATTTACAGTTACTGGCATTTAGTTGCAGCAATGATATATTGCAGCAACTCTATGTACAGGTCTGTTCTTAGGTGAATTGGTGCCTTAGGCCGACTGTTTCAGACCTCCCCCATACACACACTAGCCTCCACTCTTCCCATTCCCCATACCATGCACATTACTTTTTTTCTTTCTTTTCTCACAGTTTGTCTTACTGTTCAACATTTTTAAGAATCTATAACTTTCTACATGCTATGAAGTGCATTTTAAAGTTTTTCTTTTTCTTTTTACACACCTTTTCATCCAATAATGGCTTGAACAGAAATTATGATTAAGAAAAGAAATCGTGTTGCTGTTCAGCTTTAGTTTTCATTGCATCCTTTCAACATACATTTCTTGAGCAAAGACAGTACCATAATAACCATTTAGGAAATAAGAAAAGAATTTCAGTTTTATGTTTTTTTTTTCTTTCATGGAAGACATAAGTTGTACCCAAGGTAAAGATGACAAAACAGTAGCTCACAATAAACTAACAACCCTTTGTTGTCTGGATACGTAGTTCCTATCTGGGAACTGCCTGCCTCCCGATCCCCCCCAAAAGACTGCCTATGCATCCCTCTGGTGTTAGACTGGGATGAAATCAGAGGTTCAAACTGCCACAGTTGTGTATTTCATGGAATTGCTGATATATATATATACATAGTAGGTCTCCTCACTCCTCAGCCCAAACTGTCAAAGCCAGCCACCTGTATATGTGTCCTAAGTGTGATTGTGAGAGTGAAAAATAACGATTATAATAACGCATTCTACTTTGTTGTTCCTACACAAGCTGTAGTAATCTTCTTTGGACACTTCTGAGGTATGTGAGAAAAGTAAAAGAAACAATTACCACACTGTCCTCAGCCCAAACACAAGTTGTAATGACCTCATGTGCACATGTCTGAGATTTGACTATGAGGAATAATACCACAATCCTGCCCCCCCCCCCCATATAACCTACAGCAGCTTTCTGTACACACACATCTGAACAGGGCTGGTTTTAGATTGGGTGCAGTTGAGAGCAGAGGCCATTATCAACTTTATCCTAACAGGGTCATATCACAGCCCTGTTCAGGTTAAAGAGCATAATCAGAAAAATATATATATATTTTTCACCTCATTTTTCCTCAAACAACAGTGTTTGTGGGGCCCCCACACAGTCAAGGATGATTAAGAGAGCCCTCTGTATCCATTTATACAGTCTGGGGAGTAGGGATCCCCAAGAGTCTTAGAAGATCTAAGTGTCTGAATGTTCTGGGATACATTTTATGACTTACATTTGAAATATAATTTCTTGTTAGCTACAGTTTTTACTGACACTCAGACGAATAATGTATACATCCTGGCATTATTGCGTGTGTGCACAGATAAAACTCACTAACATTTTCACAAACACACACACATTATGTATTATTTCAGCAATACGTTGTGCACACCAGATCAGTGACTGCTGTTAAGCAGTCGTCAAACAGCAGCAGGGATGAGTCACTTTTATTTACCTCAGTGAGGAGTAATGCAAACCTGTCACTGTCCCTGATTTCATAGACCTTCCCTAAGTGAGGAGTAATGCAAACCTGTCACTGTCCCTGATTTCACAGATCTTCCCTAATTTTGCACATAATTTTATTGTCCTTTGTAACACGTTTGATTTGCTTGCAAATCATTTGGGATTACAGACAATCAATAAATCCAGACATTAGAGTTTTACACTTAATGACCAAAAAAAAACCATGTTGATACAAAAGGTGTTATTCTATTATCTTTTTCATTGAATCAGAGTAATATTTAAAATGTGTTCCTGATTTTGAGCCTTTATTCTGCTATTATTGGTATTGCTCTGAATTCTTCAGTGAAGAAGTTGAGAGTTACAGTATCTGGTATTCTGCCAGTATTTATAAAACTCCCTGAAAGAGAAAACCATCCCTGTAGATGAGAAGTATTAGCTCTTCTTAAAATCCAAGGTATACACGGACGCTGGTCACACTGGGCTGCTGATCTCTCTAGTGCTTGCCTTGCTCATGTTCATTATCAGCTTTATCCTAACAGGGTCATAGCCTGTTCAGAATAATAATGAAATTAATACATTTTCTCCTCATTTTCCCCAACCAGCAGCAGCTTTTGTGGGGCCCTCACACAGTGAAAGATGATTAAGAGGCCACCCTTGCAGCCACATGTATTTGCAGGTACCTAAAGTGGGCTATTTTGTTAGTTTTAGTGTAGAGAATGTCCACCAGCAGGGTTTAACTAAGCCATGGACACTATGTTAGTGGTAAAATATTTCATGGAATTGTGAAAGCCCTTGCTTGATAAAACACTATTACTATAAGCAAATTTGTTTTTAATTTTAAAGGAGATATAAATAAGAATTATTACTCACCTGATTTATTAAGTATACAAGATTGATTTTCTAGCCTTTGTTGGTTTGACAGATATGTCACAAAATATCAAGGTAAGATAACTTGCTGTGGTTGGGCCCCCCCCCCCCAGGAACAGGGGACCCCCAGCAACCGCAGGGTTTGCTAGTGCCTAAAGCTGGCTATGAGTTTACAGAGCATGCCTAGCCCCACGTTGTTGTAGTCCATTCCTTAGAATCACTGGACTTCAGCTACATCATGTTTTTCGTCAGTTCTTTTTACAATAAAGAGCAAATTCTATATCTATAACTACAACAAAATAAACGTTTGTAAGCAGGACATGTAAAAAGGAACATAATAAGTTGCATCTAACAACACAATTTTAAATAATAAAATAATGTGTGCATCCATTCTCAGCAACAAAATATGGAAAAGTACGGAGACCCAAATAGTGTAAATATATATACATGCCATCCATGTGTAAGGAGTGAAGAAGCATGCAATGTGATGAACCGCCATCAGCTAACAGCAGATCTTCTACAATATGGTCACCTACCCACGTGTCTCCTATGATGATAATGTAGCTCTATATATGTGTGTGAGCGCGCGTGTGTGTGTGTGTGTGTGTGTGTGTGTGTGTGTGTGTGTGTGTGTGTACGTGTGTACATAGTTTCATAGGTTTCGTAGGTTAGTACTAAGCTAACTGCCCTTGCGAGCCATTTTAAGCCTAGCCAATTATACCTTGTGAGACTCAAACCCTGCACCTTGCACTCCCAACATGCATATACACACACACACACACACACACACACACACACACACACACACACACACACATACACACATACACACACACCTGACCATTAGGTCAAACCAAACAAATCGTTGATATGTGTGTGAAATCAACAATCCCCAGATGGAGGAATATTTCCTTTCCCTGGGGACTGTGCGATCTCAGAAATAGTATATAAAATTAGCAAGGGATGTGGGGTGGGGGTGTAGGTCTCCAATCACCAGAGCATGTGCAGAACGTGCCGATTTCTGAGTCGGTATATTTAGTTAGGGGGATGTGGGGGGAGAGGTTCCCCACTCTGGTGGGTTTTGTGTGGTTTGTTTTGCTGATTTTCGGTGGTGGCTAAGTGGTTACATTCCTGGAAGATATTTTCACTGTTCCAGGAGTTCGAGTAAGTGAGCTTTCAATTTTATGGTGTTGACGAGTTGAGATTCAATATTGTCATACTTTGATATACTGAAGTAGACCCATCTAAAGTGCATAGTTATTTTTTCAGGATTCTCAGCCTGCAGCTTTATTGCTCACAAGTCATATATACATACAGATATGAAGACAAAAAGATTCCTCAACACCGAATAAAGTATCCAACATAGAACCAAACAACCAAATGTAAAATAAATAAGACGTTGGTAACACACGGCTGTCAATAATGCACGTTTATTAACAAACAGAAACAGTTTGTTAATAAATGTGCATTATTGTCAGCCGTGTGTTACCAATGTCTTATTTATTATACATACAGATATATATGCATATATATATATATATATATATATATATATATATATATATATATATATATCTTTTGTTCTATCTATATATATATTTTTTAATCCGCATTTGTTAACTGAGATCGAACACTGATCTCCATGGACCTATTTTAGGCTCAGCCCAGGAGCTATTTGGTTAGTTAAAAAGTGGAGACTGAGGGAGTCAAACTCTGGACCACTGGACCACAGGAAGCAGCTTGCTAAAACCACATTAATCATCCGCGCCAACTTCTATAATATAGATACCTGCAAACTAGATTTTGTCAAGTCTGGCATATGGCTTGCAGTGTTGCCAGTGTTAAACAAAGAAAGCAGTAGACATCTAACGGAATGTGTGTCGCTCACCATAACAACAGTTGCTTTATTTGCTTATGTACCTGTCACTACTGCCATTGTGAAGTCAAATCATCACTTCATCCAGTAAGCTTAGTGTTTGGGAAAGTGGTCAAACACATTTTTGTCAAGTGATAAAGATGTTGAAAGAAGTTAGATGAAATATGTGCATGTTTGGGATTTTAATGCCAAAACTGTGTGTCTAAATATTTTCTGTAGTGATATTTTTATGAAAGTTTTTTTTTTTTTTTTGATAAAGTGTAGGGTTAATATGCATTAGTAAGATTGTCCAGGTGTGGTAACCATTTAGTATTAAAGTAATCATTATAAAATGTCTACACTTCATTAATCAAAGCAGACATGAAAATTAAATAGTCATTTACAAACATGATTCACATTACACTTATATCATATAATTGGTCTGACATTTCACTTCTATAGGTATGTTATCTGTTGACATAATAAAGTGGCTAACATTTTTAGATAATTTCAGTATTACTGTGAAATGCTCAGTAAGATTTATAAACAATTCAGTCAAGTTATCTATTGAGTTGTATTGCTCCTGCTTTTCCTGCTTACCGTTATTTTATTTTGGCATGTACATCTCTTACATGCCGCGGTGGTACAGCGGTAGCATTGTTGCCTCACAGCAAGAGGTTCTCCTGTTCAATTCTTGGCTGGAATGCCTTCTGTGTGGAGTCTGCATGTCCTCCCCACGGTCGAGTGGCCTCCAAAAGACATGCGTGAATGGGCGTGCCTTCGCTGAAGGTTGGGCGTCGGGCTGGCAACTCGCACCATAAAAATCGACTGCCAATCATTAGCGGACCGAAGTTCCGCTGTGGTGACCCCTAACCGGGAAAAGCCGAAAAGAAAGAGATGTACATCTCTTACATGCTTGCTTTGCTACCCCTTCAAGTATGAAATTATAGTTTTTTTTTTTTTTGAAAGTAGTTAGGCTGGTGAGGTGAAGCATATTCCACAAATCTACCTCCAAGTTCCTAATTAGAGCATCTTTTGGAATTGCTACTTTTGAGGTTCTGTCCTCTGATTCGAGCAGTCTACTGTGGATGTATAATTCTATGAATGGGTAAGTTGGTAAACATAGCTTAGGATGTCAGAAGTTAAAAGCATGACTTAATAGCTAGTGGTCAAGTTTGTGCTTAAAAATGGTCAGTATAAGGACTTACTTAGGCTGCAGTGTTGAGATTTTGCTGAAGAGTTACAGAAGAATCATACTGCTTTGCAATAAGTGCATTCTATTCTAATTAATAAAATTCAATGCTAAGATAAAGAACAAACCCAAAAACAGCCTGGAAAATAGGAGTGAGATTACTAGTTTGCTCCTGGAGAAGGAGGTGGGGAAGCACTCCATAAATTACTGTTCTCTTTTATTGCTAAATTTGTTTGCCACAAGAGACAGTCTAATCTGGTATCAACCCTAAGGATTTATTTTTCAAGTGGAAAGAATGTCTTCATTAATGTCAGTAAGTAGGACCACTACAATTGTGAAAGGAAAACCTTTTGTACGATTGAGTTCAGGTAAGTACCCCAAACATTATTTTTAACTGAGAGGTTCATAAATCCAACTTTACACTGAAACTAAAACTTAACCTACAGAAAAAAATACAGGGCCTTGTTAATGCCGAAATGCACATCCTTAGTAGAGTCTCTGCATATGAGGTAGCTGACTAGACAGAGATAAACATGAAACCGTGGGGTTCTGTGATAAATTAACACTGGTAGTAGGCATGTAGTGAAAAAGGATGAGAGCAACTGGAAGGCAGGATGGTGAAGAGCTGAATAGGGAATGTTTATTTCCCATGGAAATTGTGAGGAACTTCACTGAGATTTCCATATGTAGATATATAAATATGTGTCACCTAAATCCGGAATCACCAATACAGCCCCTTGGTATAAAAAGAATACAACAGGCTGTACAGTTAACATTGTATGCAGTTTGATTTTTAAGTACTTGCTTATCGCGAACCTAGAACTGCTGTCATTTTGTGGATCACAAAGAAAAATAAGGAATAAAAGTTGTTTCCTGTGTCCTTCATGGGACCTCTTTTTTCATTACATTTTTATCCAATAATTACCAAACTAAGGGAAAACTTCTTTGCAAATACTGAGGAGATGTAAAGGAGACTAAGCATATAATGGGCTTTGAAGTAAATTTATTTGTATAATGTAAAGAAACCACATATATTGCCTCCTGTCTGAAGTTAGTTTCATAATAATTTGCAAACACAAATATCCTCCTTTTCAAATGTAGTGGTAGTTAAAGGGAATTTGTTAAAGTCAACAGGCAAATGCAAATTTGTGGAGCAACTCTGAAAAACTAGAGTGTCTACTTTCATTAAAAGGAGCCTCCTGTATCAGTTACCCAACCATTAGACTTAAACTGGGATCTGTAAATTGCTTCCACTTCCATAACATAACACACAGCCTACTGACAGAAAACAGCAATATAAACTTGTTCCACCAAATGTGCAAGTGACAACACGAAAAAAAGCAGTTTCTGCATGTAGGCAAGGCCCCTTGCAACTTTCATAGTCTCTTAAATTAACTAACTCACTGGTTTGCCCAACCAAATACCCTGCAAGGGTAGAAAAACTACATACACATAGTGCAGTCTCAGACTATACCATCCAAATGTATAGGTTCATAGGTTGGTACTAGGTTATCGGCCCTAGATCCTATACAAGCCTAACCATAACAATTCCCTGGCTATTTCTTCCCACAGTATTTACTTCCCTGGACCCCTGTCTAGCAGGGCGACTGATGTGATCCCTGGGGTGAATTTTCTATCTCCCATCCAATCATCAAGATTCCTTTTGAAGACAGCCAAAGAGGCGCTCTGCTTGACATGTATGGGCAGTCTATTTCAGAGTCTGGGGTGTCTCTGGGTCAGGAACCTATCCCTCCAGCATTCCTGGAGCGTGTGTCTCTGAGGGATTGGGATTTCTTTAAGTGTAGCATGTCCAAAAGCTCTGGGTTTGACATGGCCTTGTATGTTAAGCAGAGATCACCTTTCCAGTAGACGATATGCGACAGAGTATAGGTGGAGTTTTTTTAGACGGTCAGCATAGGGCATCTGCTTTAGGCCTGTGATTCTTTTAGTGAGGTATTTCTGCGGCCTTTCCAGTTGTTGCAGATGTCTTGAGAGGTACATACCAAATGGGGCGCTGTATTCTATAATGTGTCTAATGAGGGATGAGTACAGTGGGACAATGACCTCCTTTCTTCTGGATGAAAAGCCCTTAGTGATGAGGTGTGCCACATAGAAGGATTTCCTGACTGTTGTGGCAATGTGGTTATCAAAGGTGAGACCACTGTCCACCTGTGTCCCCAAGTCTCTTATCACACTTTTGGTGTTTAGTGTACTGCCACCTATGGGGTAGTTCATGGCTACATGTTTTTTTACCAAAGGGGATAACTATACATTTCTTGGCATTGAGCTTGAGCCCATGGCTCTGGTACCAAGCATCTGTTTCTGTAAGGCCCTTTTGTAGAATATCCACATCATTTGGGGATTCAGTAATGGCTCTCAGTTTGCATTCCTCAGCGAACTTTGTTAGCCACCTTAGTGTTGGCCTGTACTTCAGAGAAGTAGATGCCAAGCAAGAGCGGTCCCAGGACTGAACGCTGAGGTACTCCACTTGTCACTTGTCTGGAGCTGGATTTGGTGTCAGCTACTTTTACAGTATGGGTTCTGTCAGTAAGCCAGTTAGCAACCCATCAAGTGACGCAGGGATTAATGCCCAGCTTAGTAAGTTTATCTATGATTCCAGAGTGGGAAATGGTGTCAAAGGACCCTTGTCCACGGCTTTGGAGACTGATTCGAAGAAGTCAATTAGGTTCAGGAGACAAGCTTAGCCCTTCATGAACCCAAACTGCATGAGGTCCAGTGTTTAAAGGTTGCCAATGTCTTTGTTTATAAGTTCTGTAAAAACACCAAGACGAACTGGAACACAATAAGAGAAGGCTAGAATAATAAAATGATTTAATGAACTCTCAAATAAAATTAGCGCTTTCGGCGGAAAAAAATACACCGCCTTCTTCAGATTACACAGCAGGACTGAGGAAACAGTTATTTATACATCAATGAAAGATAGTTGCCCAATGAACATGAAGTGCATTGTTAAATGAAACAATTGTCATGGCGACCTAAAAGTTAAATCAACCACCCATAAACATTTGCACACTGCTGTCAGATGCAAAAAACACATATGAGAACGACAGATCTAAAATACATTTCTTACTCATTGTATTATGAATGACCAGAAAGATGTCTTCTGTAACATTTAAACAAGCTTTGTCCAAGTTGTCCAAATGCTAGAATTATTATTAATAAAACAAACAAAGGCTGAAATAGATCACATTCACAAAAGCTATGCGGTAACTCTGATGTAAGGTAGCAACAATTTAGGTGTCCCTCTGGCTTGCCAGATCGCAATAAAAAAGTTATAAAGGTACCGTCAGCTTACATTGCAATATGAAAATAAATAAAAATACATTTTTATGTACAATTATAAAATAGCCTTATGTTTTCAAATAAATACCTTTACAATTAGATGATTATAAAAGGTACAACAAACACTACCTAAGCTAGTATGGTAAATGAAACTAGATGTCACCAATATATATGCAAAAAAGACATGTCTACATTATAAGCCCTACAATTTATGCATTTCTACCGAAAATTAAACAAAACTATAGAACTAAACTCACAGGCCTGTATCTTTCATTGATGTATAAATAACTGTTTCCTCAGTCCTGCTGTGTAATCTGAAGAAGGCGGTGTATTTTTTTCCGCCGAAAGCGCTAATTTTATTTGAGAGTTCATTAAATCATTTTATTATTCTAGCCTTCTCTTATTGTGTTCCAGTTCGTCTTGGTGTTTTTACAGAGTTTATCTAGTTTGTTTATAAGTTCCATGATAATACATTCCATGGCCTTGCAGATCAGGCTCGTCAGACTGATGGGGCGGTAGTTCTCGAGATCCAAGGTGGATCCCTCCTTGTGGAGTGGAATAACTGTAGCTGTGCACCACTCAGTGGGCATGAAGCCTGAGGTGAGGCTATGATTAAACATGACACTTAGGTGAGGTGCCAGTTCATTTTTTTAGTTCATGTAGTACACAGCCTGGGATGTCATCTGGTCCCATGGATGCTGTATTATTAGCTTTGGAGAGATTTGGCAATCTTTCGGTATTTAGATGGGCCCTTTAGGGGGTGAGAGGGGAGTGAAGCTTGCACTGAATCAGTCTGCCAGGATATTGGGAATATCCTTGGGATCAGTATATTTAATGCCATTCCATTGTAGCTCAGAGCAGATCGAGCATTGCCATTTAGATTCTTGGCATAGCTATAGAATGCCTTGTGGTTGTCTTTGGAATATTTGGCAATTTTATTTTCTTAACTAGCTTTGGAGGATTTTATGAGGGATCTCAGCTTCTTACTGAGGCTGGTAAGGGAGTTTTTTGCATTCTGGGATTCTCCTCTTTTCTGCAACAGTTTCTTCCTTTTGTTGTAAAATTTGTTTATGACAAGAGACCACCAGATTGGCTTCCTTTTTTTGGAGGAGAGCATCTTGGTTCTATTGGGGATGGCACGATTCATGCATGGTTGGATGTGCTCATACAGTGCCTTAGTGTAGGATTCAGCAGTAGAACTTTCAGTTCCCATCTGCATGGGTGTCACGAAGTTTGTCACTTCTGACTTGAATAGCATGAAGTTGGCTTTGGAGTAGTTTTTTACGGAGGTTTCCTTACTGGGGGGTGGGAGTGGGATGTGGATGTCAAGAGTGATTAGCTTATGGTCAGACCTGACCAACGAGGGGTGACTGTAGGTGTGGAGCATCGATTTCCCATGTTGGTAATGACCAGGTCTAGGATATTGGAGCCCCTGGTGGAACTAAGAATTAGTTGATCCAGTGCGTTGGAATTTATGAATTCCAAGAACCGTTGGGCAAAGTTGTTGGTGCACGAGTAGTTTTCCCAGTTAATGGCAGGGTAGTTGAAATTACCCAGTATTAGGGTGTTTGGTTGTATCTTAATATTTTTCAGTATGTTTAGAAAGGTGTAGTGAGAATCTTGGGACATGGTGGGGGATCTGTAGCAAGCTACAATTTGAATTGCAGTCTTACCTAGTGTTAGTTGCACCTGGAGAATTTCAGACGCATTGCGTTGAGCAGCTAGCCTGGTGTTGTGAATATCCTTGGTGAATATGGACACTCCTCCACCTTTAATGTTTCGGTCCTGGTTTGGTGGCCAAAAAGTGTGGTAAGAGTTGTAGTCTGGTATTACAGGGGTGCTCCCTGGAGTCTTGAACCAGGTCTCAGTTACTGCACAGATATCGATGTTCTCCATTTTTAGGAGTGCCTCGACAGAGTGCATTTTGAGGTTTAGACTTCTAGCATTGAGTAGCATTACCTTCAGATTTTGCATGCTTGTACCTGTTATGGTGGTGGTTTTGTCCTTTGAACTTTGCCTAAAAAAGTCTATAGGGGTGGCAAGAGCCTTAGCCAGTAACCTGAATCCCAGGGGCAACAGGTGCAGACCATCTCTGGCAAAGCATTGTGGTCTGTCGATCATGTCATCCCAGGCAGACAGATCCCCTTTGAATGACACCAGAAGCTTAGCCAATTGTTGAAGTCAATCATTTTGTCCTTATACTGTGGTATCATTCTAGGCAAAGGCAGGATGCTACTCAGGGCTGGGGTCATACCTGCCTGGGGCACATGACCTGAGAGGTCTTCCATGTCTCTTTTCATGTAATCCAGGGAGGTACGTCTCAAGTCATTCACTCCAACATGGACAATGACAGAGTCATATTTGTACTTGTTGTGGAGTGACTTGAGTGCATGCGTTATGTGGTGGATCCTGGCACCCAACAGGCAGCTGACTGTAATTTTCGCCTTGTTTAGCCTGGTGAGTGGGACATCAGTGTGCCTGACTATAGAGTCACCTATGACTAAAATGTTGGGTACATTGTCTTGCCATAGGGGCTGTTGTTGGGTGGCACATTTGTGTTGTGAGCTATGTGACACTTTGTGTATTGGTGTTTGCATCTCAGCTCTGGAAGTCCTTCTTGCTTGAGCAGGTTACTGTTAAGGGCCTCCACATATGTGGGTTTAGTGTTGCTATGTGTGGGTGTTGGTGGTGTGGGTTTAGAAGGGCTATGTGTTGCTTTAGGTGTAGTGCGGGTGTTAAACTTCTCCTCCTGACTGTCTAGCACAATCTTGGGTGGAGAGAGCTTTGCTTCCAGTTTGGCTATGTAAGTGCATCTCTCGCAGGTTGTAGTGTTGGGTGGTAGGAGGAGAGGATTGTCTGTGTACATGAGCCAATTGCTGCATTGACCCAGTATGCCCAGATTCACTAGTTGGACAGGAGAAATCTCCAGAAGCTGACCCTTGGGCATGCCTGGTTTGGTGCTTTTTCTTTGTAAAGTACAAAAGCTATTTTCCCTTACCTTAGCAAAGTACTTTGCAATTA